>NC_133351.1:35113978-35413978 GCF_030506205.2 Paramisgurnus dabryanus
ATCCCAGATATTTATGATGTGAATGAAGACATACAGAAGGTGTAACGTTTGATGTTTATTTGTAATGGTGAAAGTGAACAGCAACATTGCACTTAAACAGGCAGTGACTGTACTGTAGGTTAAAATACAGTGCTTTTAGAATTGCATCTACAGGGCAGAGTTAAATCAACATTGCATACACAAACTATTAGCACAGTTTCCTAAAGTTTGGAGATTCAGGAATTGGTCACTGTATAAGACAATAACTCAATCTCTAATCATCTACATCCACTAATAAAAATCTCTTTTTCAAGTTTTATCACCAAATTTCATCACCATAAATGCTATTTTACATCATTTATTTACTGTTCTCATTCTTTTAGTTGAATGATATATTTTTTGCAGTTTTAATATAACATTCTGTGACCATCAGGAACCAGATGTCAGCTACAACATTCATTGCATGGCAGTATGGTTAATAAAAGCTTGTTATATTGATATTACACATAAAGTCTATGTTTTGCTTTATTACTATGCCAGGTGTGCAGATTTGTAACTAAATGTCATTTCGTCCCATGTCTTTGGTTAATAAATAGATGAAAATATCTAAGACAATTAAACAATAGAAATATTGTCTCTCATATACAAATAAAGCTACTCACAGGTACAAATAGATTTACGTCTTTCACACAGTTATTCTTGCAATATAAATTACATGTCAACAAGTAGCTCTAGATAATCTTTAGCACTATTCAAACATGTCTACTGTATGTGATAGATGTTTGTCACAAACAATCACAATTTACGCAAAGTTTATACATTTTAAAAATCGGTGTCTTAGTCCAATGACAGTACATACAGTAATCAGTCCTATATTACATAACAGCTAAGAAACTATGTATTTGACTGTGCAATAACATGGACACCACTATGTCCAGATGGTTATAAGATATTTTACAGTATAACTCCTTTGATTTATATTTACCTTTCAGACATATTATGGATTTTAAAGGAAATGTTCTGTTCGAAACAAGTTAAGCTCTATTGACACAAAACATCATTGTGGCACATCCACTGTGAACGTAAACACAATAGCATGTCACAAGCTGCGTTTCCATTACTCTTCAAATTGTGCAAATTGAAATTGTGAATTGAAAATATGTCCATTGTCCAATGAAAACAAAAAGTGTAATTTTTTAACATTTACAGGTCACCTGATGGGGGTAAATTTCACATGATCATTCTTTATAAATGCAAATTCTTGAACTATAACCTCTCCGAGGCCACTTCCAAATGTAAGGGGTTTTCTTTGCCATTAATATTTAGCTAACATGCCTGCGTCTCCTTTTATTAAATTTAAAAACTAATAACCCCAGCAAGCAATAGTTATCATTTCTCCATCTTGGTTAACCCGATGTAGTCCGGCTATGGGTAGCCCACTTCTAGCCAAAATAAACTTGAATGTCGTTTTTTTAATTTATTTATTTTATTTAACTTTATTTATTCTTGGGCTATGGTTAGACATCAATAAAATTTCAACCCTTTAAATGCAAAATTGCTTGCTGGGTTGTGGCTGTTAGAGGTGATCTTTGGTCCAAAGAAATGTATCTGACCCGATATGACCCAAATAACTTTTTACCTGAACTCGATGTGCAAAATCTTTTTTTTTTAATAAAGACCTGACCCAAACAAGAAAATTAGACCCAAGTTCAACCCTAACCAGTGGCATTTTTTGTAACCCAATTGGACCCAAATGTAAACATCACCAACGCTTCGGCGGTCTGCAGCTCCACATGCACCAGTAAGACAGAAAGAAACCTCGGTGGCTTACAACCAATTTGGTCCGCTGAACGAAAACGAAACGAAAAGGGAGTCAATTCCCGTAGACCACCATGATGAAAATGCCCAACTTTAAAGTAGAAAATAATATGTTTACAGCCTGGTACAAAAAGTGTTTTTGGTATAGCTAATTTTGCCCTTCAGGACAACTGTGAGGGGGGTGATTTTTTTTGTAACTCATCCGTTTAAATTATATTAAGCCGTAAAGTTCTGCATAATTAAGGGCGTGGCCACTTGAGTGATGGGTCAACGGCAACTGCTGTCACTAGAATCGAGCTCGGCGGGCGTGGTTTCAGCAACCAGCCACCCCAGCTTCACCCATGTCCCGCCTCTTTACCCATTTTCAGTTTTCGGCTAGTGATTCGCGATGACCTGAGATGAGTGGCATGATGGCGACGGCAGGCAACGCCTACTTTAAGCTTCAAAAACGAAACCAATGGGTGATGTCACAGACACTACGTCCATATTTTTTTACAGTCTATGCGTCAGCCAGATGTTGCAAGCGCTCTTGGTAAACAGGGGCAGTTGGAAAAGGACCCGATGCGCACACACACAAGATAGTTTGGCCGATTCTAGGTTCTGTTTGGCAAAAACGCATTCATTTTAAATGACCTGAGGCCGCTAATATACACAACCCATGTCCGAGGCACACGTAAAAACATTTAGACCCAAATCCTCTCGGGTCTCAGGCTTGGACCTCTGGGCTTCAGATCTAAGTGGACCTGTGAAGACCTCTAGTGTCTGTGAAATACATAAACCTACCATCCGTCACCATGATTTTTGGAATGACTTATAGCGAGAGGAAACCTTTGCGTTTTAGTCGCAGAACATGGGTTAATGGAAATTAATTGACATTTTTATTGACATTTAAAAGAATGTGTGTTTGTGCAAATCTTTAATGGAAACCAGGCAAGAGATGTGATTCATAGAGATTAACTTGTATTGATCCTGAAACATGACTGAAATGTTTAGTTGTATAGCATAGTGAGCACAATGTTTCCAGTATGTATCAGGCAGATGACAGGATGGATTAGACATTTGTTGTCACGATATACTGTATGGTTCTTCAGTATTAAAATGATCAAGGAGTTCACCACCTCTTCATTCTGGAATGTCAGTCTAGATTGTGACCCTGGTGGAACCTTCATTACTCTAGAACCCTCCACCGGTCTAGTACTCGGATCGTGCAGCAAATACAATACTCCAAAATGTCTTCTCCTTTTTCACCCCACAGGCCCTCTTATAAATCCTGGCCCAGTCTTTCTATTTCATCGATGAGGAAGTCGATATCTGACCTGGTAGCAGCTGGATTGGACACAACCATTCGGAAGAAGTTGACCTTATTACCCTGAGGCTGGTAGCCCACCATGGTTGTCCCACACTCCATCATCATTGCCTTGATTTTAGGGGCCACCTAGATTTTAAGACACATGACACCATGGTTCAGTATGGGGTAAAATCCAATTTGATGTTTGTATTAAAGGGCCCTTATACCACGGGGCTGTTGAATGCTTTATTCTGATTGGCTGAGAAATGTTCCATGGGTGTTGATTATTTTTCAATAACCGCACAGCTAACTTTTAAAATGTCTTAAAAATAAGCACCAGAGCAATATTTTTGGTAACCGTGGTATAAGCGGAATAATTTGCTTATAATTCAACGGCCCGCCGTCAATTAGTCCTTACATATTGTGCAAAATCCACTTTTAGAAAGTGTTTGGACATAAATGTGTGTTGGCAGTGTGGGAACACAACAACTCTGCTATGTAAAAAATCCATCCACTCCTGTTTTAGTCCCAATAAACATGCTGTTTTGATTTCTTGTTAATGTGATGTCACACCGACAAAGCCCCGCCCACAGCCACTGACTGACTGTTTAATTTTACCTGTTTCTTAACATGTTGTAGTACTAATGCAGCTAAATATACCATTGTCTCAAACTGTATTCACAGGGATTATCTATTTTTTTACAAGTTACATTCTTTTTTATTTGAAAGTGATTAAGGAGAGGAAAGGAAAGTACAGGGAGGAGAGAGGGGTAATGCATCGGCAAATGACCACGAGCCGGTAATCGAAATCGGGTCGCCGAAAGTGGGGAAGCACCACATGTCGGAGCGCTGCCCACAACACCATCGGCTCCGACAGAATTATCTATTTTTAATCAAAATTCTCATTGTCTGTTGGTAAGGAAGTGAGGAGCTGTAGCTCATTTGCATTTAAAGGTACAGACATGAAAAAGTGTTTTTTAACTCCCACCCAAATAGGAGCATTCGTACATGCAATAACAAATTAACTGTGGGGTATTTTGAGCTGAAACTTCACAGACACACCTGAGACTTATATTACATCTTGTTAAAAGTGGCATAATATGTGCTCTTTAACTGCCTTACCTTGTGGAGTCTTTGTCTTTTCTCCTGTCCATCCGGCAGACCCCGCAAGCTTGGAGGAATGTACCAGAAACACACGTTGGTGTGCTGGGGCTATGACAGGGAAGACAAAGACCAACATGCATGGCTTGATAGTTTTATAGAAACTAGATTTACTCACACATTTTTTTTAAATGGATTGCATCAGAAAGATCAGAGATCTGTCTCAGACAGGTTAATGAATGGACTGATTTAGTTATACAGACTGATGGGTCATGTGTTTTACTCACCTCTCCTTGAAACACCATCTCATATCCTTCACGGTTTTTTATCTTGTGGTAAAGATACTCCGATAACTCCAGACATCTGTCTATGTGTTTCTCAAAACCAATGGTGCCCTGTTAAATAGAGGAGATTCACAACATGTCATACAGTAGATCCATCCATCTGTTCATTTTTATCAATTCTTCCATCCATCACCAATCCATCTGTCTGTCTGTCTGCCTATTGATCCATCGCTACATCAATTCATTGATCCATCTGTCCATCCCTCCATTTATCTGTTTGTCCATGTTTAATCATTCCTCCATCCATCATTGTACATCTATCCATTCATTCACGTTGTGCATATATATCCATGTATCTTCTCACCTTTGACTTCCACATGAGCCAGAATTTAAAGATGTCGACGTGGCGACCACACTGTATGACCTTATCCCCCGTGTCATACGTGACATCATACTGTTTGTCGGGCTGAAAGAGATATCCAGCACACATGGAGTTGCAACCCTGTAGAAGACCCTGTTACACAAAAGTGTGAGAGAAGATGCACATAATGGCATGTCAGAGACAGCGAGAGCGTCTGAAAGCTGATAACACGCTCCAGTGATCTCAATCCTTTCCTCTTTACTGCTGCTTTACCTCTTTCATAAAGTGTTATTCATATGACATCACTGAATTTTTCTTTATTCCATTACGATTCGGACTTATTCACTTTGAAATCCTATTTTTATTCTCTTACCTTCTCGCGGACCAGAATGGCGGAGCACTGTAGTGGAACGCCCATCATCTTGTGAGGGTTCCATGTGACAGAATTGGCTCTGCAGAAACAGAACATCCCATAATAACGACATGCATTCGGCACACGCGTGTGTATTTGGCTGCTTTGAAATTTATAGAAGAGTATATGTTTAATACCTCTCGATGCCATGTAATTTGTGTCTGTGTTTTCTGGACATCAGCAGACCTCCACCCCACGCTCCCTTGACACAGACATTCACACCATCAGTTATAAAAGAACTCAATAAACCCGTTGAGATGGACTTTATGTGACCCCAGTTTAAAAATTAACTATTATCCCTTTTTGACATCAAAACCCATTAGCCAGATGTTACCCGTAGCAGATGTACTGTAGGTGACTGTTATCCAGTATAATAGTGCTGGGTTATTTTCAATCCAGTGTTGGGTCAAAAACGAACATATCGAACCCGTTGGATTGTAATTTCACCTAAGCTGGGTGGTTTCAACCCTTTGTTGGTTCAAATATAAGCTTCTTGGGGTTAATTTAAGCCAACGGCTTGTCCCTTTTTGACCCAATGCTGGGTTTTTTAAAGTTTAGTGAAAATTTTACACAAAAATCAAGTGGAAATGTTTATTTGTTTATTGTAAAAGGACTTTAAAGTCTCTCAAACCATCCTCAGAAATGAGGTTTAATAAAGCTTAAGAAGAAGTGTAGTAAGGTTAACACTGGTGATGTGATAATAAGTGTGAATGTTCTTACATCTACATGAAGCCACATGTTGTATTTCTCACAGATGTCAGCGATCTCATTGATTGGATCAAAGGCACCATAAACAGTCGATCCAGCTGTTGCATTCACAAACAGCGGCACAAATCCCTGGACAGAAAAGAAACAAGAGAGAAGTTTTTAAATTTACGCCTTTTCAGCTCATGAATATAAATAAGGTGACATAACATTTTCCCAATAGTTCTTCTGGCTAAAAGTGTTATAGGCACTGTAAATGATGGTTAATGGTTCAGTTTACTGCAGAAGCGACTGGTTTGTATAGCTCCCCGCTGGCTTTTAAAATCGGCAGACTGTGGCTGGCAAATTTCCTTTGTATGATGGCCGAAACTCCTATTTGATTATTTTTAAAGTGAACATAGGTGCTGCTGTTTTTGGATGGTTGTTGTAGTTTATTGGATGTTACGGTGCTTAATTTATTCAGCCATGTTTTAAATAAAATAACAAACATGTAATTATAATAGTATATGATCACCATCACTTAACACAGTGGTTCTCAATCTGGAGGGGGTACGGCATGGTCCCATGGGGGCTCCAGTTTTATGACATTTTATGAAATACATACATTTATTATTAATTCTTTGTAATTAAATCTCAGAATAATAAGGCTACTAACCAACAGCACTAAATTGTATCAGTGGCGTAGCGTCTGGGCATGCAGGGTATGCATGTGCAAATGGGCCCGGGCCTGGGCCCCCCCAGCTTTTAATTAAACATTTTTTTTCAATTTAATTTTTATTTGTGGCAGCAATAAATATGTTTTTGTATGCATATCATGTGTAGTGATTTCTCATTTCTCCATAACGTTTGAGAACCACTAGGTTAAAATCTCATTATAAGACTGAACAAGGTCTTGTTAGTTAGTTTGTCTGTGTTTACAAAAGACTTACCTTCTGCTTGGCATCAATGACCTTTGCCTCCAGGTCAGCCGGTATGACTCTACCTCTAATAAAGAAAAGCAAATATAACACATAGTCTCAGAGATGTGACGGTCCACAAACACACAGAGATTTCTCTCATACCTCTCATCTGTGTTCAGTAAGATCAGATTCTCTGTGCCAAATCCCAGCGCTGCACTCGCCTTCTTTATAGAGTAGTGACTCTGTGAACAATGTGTTAAATGAAGTCACATTTTACTGATGTTGACATGATATTGTGTTGTATTATACCACGGATCCGTTGAATGCTGTATTCTGATTGGCTGAGAAATGTTCCATGGGTATGCATTAATTTCTGATAACCACACACCTACCTTGTCAAATGTCTTAAAAATAGGCACCAGAGCAATGTTTGTGGTAACCGTGGTATAAGAGGAATAATTGACTCCGGTCCTTTGAATTATTTGAAAATAATGCACACTTGTGGTGTAACGGCACTCTGCTTCGCTTCGTGCCGCATTGCACCTTGGGTGTGCATTATTTTCTTATAATTTAATGGCCCGTCGTCAATTATTCCTTACATATTTCCCCAGAAGTTTTCAGTTTTCTATAGTATGTGTTCTCTGTGCAGCTTTGATTTTGAAGTTCTGGTTGATGAAGTGCATTTGTTTCCTGTTTCTCCATTGATTTGTTGCCAGGTCTGTCTGGTTAATTAGTCTTGTTAACCCATTTGACTTGTATATTTGTCAAGTATTTTATGCCTTTGTGTTCTCTCTGTCTATGCAATGTTGACTGATGTTGGTGTAATTTGCTTTGGTTTCTTGGTTTTTAAGTTGCAAGGTAGGATAACTAATCATGCACCACATATTGTTTGTTAAGACTGATATAACCCAGGATGTTTCTGTTTCTCTTTCATTTCTAACATTGGGTTCTCACAGAAAAACATGCAGAGCATGAGGTATAAACACAGCATCAACTTCAGCACGTTTACTCATTATTTTTTTTTATAGATATGATAATAATAACAGGCTCTAATCCAACATAATTACTCCATATTTACATACTGGGACTGCAGCTTTGAATACAGAATATGTGTTCACGCATGTAAATGTTGGTGGTCATATTAAAATATATTGACATTTATAAATTATCAAGCATTTAATTTTTGATGCTTATTTTTAATGATAGAGAGATACAGAAAGTCTGAAAGTCTGTCGGTGGTGGCTGGATCTCAATAAATTATATTTACTTGTGTAATTAACAGCTACCGATGAATTAATTTGCTGACAAAATGCATTTACTGGCAAAACAGATAGAATCATGAAACCTACCCAGAATTCATTAGCTTACATATTAGCCTCCCTAGAAAGCCTCTTCATGGACCAACTGAAAAAGGAGAGACATAAAGATAAAGTGACTATAAATGACTCACATGTTCTGAGGTGAAGAGCACCAGCCTGGGAACCGCAGCCATGCCTTTGATTTTAACTTCAGGGTAATGCTTGTACCGTGCCACCATCACGCTATACATGTTTGAGATCGCTCCTCCTGAAAATACACAACTATACATTTAACAAGTTTTATCAAGATGAAGAATAGGTCTGTTAAAATAAATGAATCAATTCTGTGACATAATTCTATCAGGTATGTCAAGTATTTTACGAAATTTGTATCAACTTGGTTTTGACTAACATCAAGACCAGGCTGTGTACTGCTATTCTCTTTCATTCAAAAACAGTACCTTCATGCACTCTAGCAATCACCATAGCAACCACATACTGTACTGTAGTGCACACTTAGACATTAATAACACTTTGAATAGCAAGTAAATAGCAACTCTCTAGTGATGAGTTGCTTATCTTAATAAATAAAGTTAAAATAACTTAAGCTAATTCAACTTTATTGTATATAGCAACTCATCACTAGTCAAGATAAAAAATCAAAGATGAAAGGACTTGCAAGTTTAAACTTTAAATGTTTGCACTGCATTAGCTCCTCTGTGGTTAACCCTTTCATATCATCAGTTCATTTATCAGCTGAGAGAATAAAATCATTTTACCCTTTCAATGTCGAATTTATTAATATTGTGCTGTTTACATGCCACACCTGGAGAAAATATCCCATCTCCCTCTCCATTTGGCCAGCCGATAATCTCTCGCATCTTCATCAGGGTTAGTTGCTCCATTAGAACGAACACTGGTGCAATTTCATATGTGAACCTGTAAACACACAAACCTGTCATCTCTACCTGTCCCACATTAATAAATGTCTTGACAATAAAAGAAAATTCTATATTTATCTGTACTCGTATCATCAGCCCATTCAGTGGATCATAGATATATTCTGATGTGAAGATTCCACTGAAGGAATTAATGGGTACTTTTAGTGACACTTGCTTTATAATTTATACAAGAATTATAAAGACTGTTAAGACCATTAAAGTTTTCTTCAGGAACAAATTTGTAATTGTTAAGGTTTTGAGACACTTTGTTTGATTAGTTAATAAACAGGATTTGAGACACATTTAAAGATGCTTTTAAGGTCCTTCAGGGCTTCCACCAGTGTCGCATCTGAAAAATGCCAAATAGTGCTTTTTGTGATTTTTATATCAGTTCTTTCATAAAACTGACTTTTACCATTTATTGGGGTCAAGTAGTACTGTCAGAAAATACAGCTCCCTGAAATCCACCAATTGCAGGAATGAGGGAAGTAAAAATTTTTATTGATCTAAAAATGCACTGTGAAAGACATCATAAAATCTGTGACCCTTTGAGGTCAAACAAGACCAGGCTGTTCACTGTTCACTATTGTCTTTCATTACAGTAAAGGGACATTTCACCCATTTGCATTAAGCTTTGTATAGTTAGAACCCCAGTCATGTTTTTGAATGGTCGTGCATCATTTTCTCAGTAGCCGCTGAGACAGGAGAAATACAGATTTCAGTGTTGCACTTCCTTCTTTCAATGATGTAAAAATCATCATTTTGCATCATTGAAAGCAGGAAGTCAAATATCTTTGTAGAGGGGGTGAGACTACAAACACCCCATTTTCTCGGTCAAATAGGCCCCAAATTCTAAATGTATGTTACATTTCAACTACAAATATGACACACTTTCAATAAAGATGAATGTTTCTACGGGTGAAATGCTCCTTTAAAAAACTACCTTCATGCACTCTAGCAATCAGTTTTGTTCAGACAAGCACTGCTCACATTTTCTTAAACGTAAAGCTCAAGTTTTGTTTGTTTGTTTGTTGCTCTTGTCTGTGGATGGGGGTAGTGATGGGAGGGGATTATTTGAAAGTCTCAGCTGGTCGTGTGTAAATTAGCCTTAACCAATGAGGTGTTACTCTACATTCTGGCCATGTCCATCTGCAGGCTGTCGCAAAACTCTCTGTTTCATCTCTGCTGAGAGCTACAGTAATACTGTGTGTTATTCTGAGACACCTCAACATAGTCTCCAGTTAACAGAGAAAATAAAACAAACTTCATGAAATGACTCACCATAAAAGTTGTATTCCTGAAAAGTTTAGATACAATATGTAAAGCAATTTCGTAAAGAAATGTGGATCTCACATGTTTGTATTAGCCGTAGATGTTAGCCACTCTCCAGCTAAACCTATGATGTCTAGACCTGAAGACAGCTGGTTAAAAAACCTAGGGTGACCTGTGAGGAAAAGACAGAGAGAACATGAGTGAACTCCAACACTGAACTAATGCTCAGATATCGTTGACCTGTTCACAGTGTTCAAAAGTTCTTACACTATTGTGTATTGTGAATGTTTATATATATTTACATCATACAGTCAACAATGGAAAGGAATCAGAAATGATCGCCCTGATCAGATTTCTTTTGTGCTTTAAATAAATATCAACTGCTTCTCTGAAGATCAATGGACATTTAGCTTAAATGTGCGCTGTATAAGTTTTAGGAGGATCTTAAAACATAAATGTAATATAATCTACAACTATATTATCAGTGGTGTATAAAGACTTTACAATAAAGAGTAGCCATAGTTTGTTTTAACCCAAACTTTTGACAGAGAAAATTGGAAGAGCACTGTACTTCGGCTTTTATTCATTCAGATCCATTCCTTGAAAGTGAGATTAATGTTTGTGCCTCTAGTGGTGCTAAACAGAATTGCATACTTAATACAAGCTTTCCAATCAGATTCCACCTAAACTCACACAATTAGTTATATGTTTTATGTTTTATTTTTTATTTTAGCCAGTATATCAAACAGGTCTGATGCTTGAACAACAGAGCAATGTTTACACTTTCACTTTCACTCTTTTAAAATACAATTACCACCATTGTATTTACACTTGAGATTACTTTTGTGCTTTAAATATGAACTGGTTAAAAGTGCAGTTACCTGTCCGAACTCCATATTTAAGTGTATCTCTGCAGTCCACCAGGATCTGCTCCAGGCTCTCTGGCTGATCACACAGCTCTAAGTTAAATCCCTCCATTCCCTCCAGCAGCTGATGGGGATGATGAAAATCCAGCACTTTGGTGGATCTGTCGAAGGTCTTCCGCACATAGTTAGTCAGGATGTCTACAACCTCCAGAAGAAACTGGATTGTATACTCCTCTCCATTTTTGGAAGGAAGCAGATCTGTAATCAGATTTATCACGATTAGATCAAAAGGCAACAAATTGGTCTACAGTTTTAAAAATAAATATCCCAATCTGATAAAATCATTTATGAGTGGAAAACAATGTTAGGATGCAGTTAACAGATGAAAGAAATGTTACCAACAGGATATTCAAAAATTAGTTATGCAATAGAAACAAATATTTACTGCATACAATCAACATGATGATTCTTTGAGCATTTGGATGGCATCTGGCATCTTAAAAAGATCTCTGAGTGCAAACTGATCTCAGTTACATATCATTTTAAAGTGGAAACTCAACAGAAACAATAAAAAGCTAACTTTGCAATTATGTTTCTCTTGGATTACTGATCTATACATTCTGAAATATAAAGATGCTCCAAAAGGATTTTTCACAGTTATGCCTTAAAACACTTTCAGTCAAACGTTTAAAAAAAAAAACCTTTTCCTTTTTATACACTTTAAATTGTGCTGTTTTTTACCCAAAGCTTGGTAAATATTGGATAAAATACGTTGGGTTATAAATAAACTTATGCTGGGTTGTTGTTAAACCAACCATGATTTGAAACAGCATTGCATTGAAACCACCTAACATAGGTTTACTTATTAACCCAACATGTTATTTGTCCAAAATATTCAAAATAATAATCTAAAAAATTATATTTAACTACTAAGATCTTTTTGTGAAACAGAAAGGTTCTTCGGATGTTTAGGGTTCTTTATGGAACCACACAAGCAAAATTATTTTTCTATCACATCATGAAGCACCTTTATTTTTAAATCACTCATAATCTAAAATCAAACAAGTTTCTTAACAAACACATGCTTAAATGTTTATTAAATGCAATTAAATAAATAAACGATATAGAGCAGGGCCATTAACACAAATGCCACTATAAGGGGAATCTGTAGCACCACGAAATCTGCTTAAAAACACAACGTTTAATTATTTTAATTCTTTGTAAATAAAGGCGATCAGGCTATGTCACGAACAAAAGTAAAAGTGATTGTATGCTCACCCCTTGCGTATAGATTTGAGAAGTCTGCCTCTGTGCGTCTGTAGCGAGACTCTCGCTCATTATCCTGGGTGAAAATGCTCTTGGATGTCTGCTGATCGTTAAAAAAGCCGACAATTCGACTCTTGTCGTCAGCATTATTGTTCTTCTGCAAGAATCCTACATTATCACACAGAGAGGAGGAGTGAAACGAGAGATCTCTTTTTCCAAACATTACAGGAAAATAATGTAGCCTATCTCAAATAGGCCTAATAGGTCTGTAAACTTATTTTCGCAGCAGTGCTGATGTCCTTACTGTCCGAGACATGATTTTATAGTCTATCTGGGTGAGGTCACAGCCGATGACATCAGTGTCTGTATTAACAGCCAATAATAGTCATTCAGGGCCACTGTAAATCACTGAGAGACTGTCTGAGAGATGCGCGTCCAGGGTGCTGATGCTGCGCTCGTCCAGATCATTGGGTATTGTTAATACAGCATTTTTATAATGGATAATTTAGACCATTATTCAAAAATAAAATTGTTATTATGTACATGTAGATGCAAATCTGCATTAATCAATTAATCATCCGTTTTACAAACACCTCTCAGAGCTGAATATCATTTTGGTAAAAAACTTTTAGTAGAAATGTTGGGGTCTTTTATGAACTCTCAACATCTTCCGCTTATACGCGATTATTCACGCATCTACACCAGTCACATTTCGAGTATAATTTAATAGCTATCACAGTTAAGCTTAATTTTCTTTCATTTTTAATTACTAGAAGACAGTTTGCATTTTTGTAACTAAACGTAGGTTATCTATATGTGACAATTTATATTTTATTTTTCTGTAAATCGTGAACCATAAAGAGATGAAGCTCCTATAATTTATGAAGGATAGCCTACTTTATTTCCACAGCATTAGATCCCGCATCTCCTTCACGATGGCAGTATGTAAAGGCGACTTGTGTTATCTCGACCAAACAGAGGTTTGACGGATTGTAATTTAATAGATTTCCATTGGCCGTAAATCCCTCATGGTGACCGTATCTCCTGTAATTATCAGCTCATCTCTTTGCTCTTTTGTGTATGCCTGGCAATAAAGCCTGAAAGACCTTACAATTCAACACTCTTACCTTTATCAGTACAAAATATCTTATATTCATACATTTGCTATATTTTCAGTATTATTCGTGTTGTTACACTGCATGGCTGTCTGCATTTTCGGTCCTTCTATAACAGTCGCACACATTGGCCTCCAGTCACAATGTGTTTTACTTTTTTTTTTTAAGACTACCCTGTCCCTGTACTTACAGGTAAATAATGAATGTAGGATGTAATTGCTAGTTTAAGGAGTCTGTTTACTGTCAATTAGGTTATCATGGTCACAACTGCCAGAAGGAGGCGCTAAAGAAACACATCTGACCATCAAAAAGCAATTAACTCTGTAATGTGATGCACCACACTGCCAGTTTAAGAAACATGCAGTATTTCAGCCGTAGGTTACACGACGCTATATTTGGCATGGTTTTTTTTTTTTAATAATGCAACATATGTTTTATATATGCATGTACATAAAATATAAACATATTTACATGTAGGCTATATTATTTCCTTTTTTTAGATTTACAAAATGATTTTGTGCAAAATCCATGTTGGTGTGAAAACCTACCGCATATCTTCATTCCAAGCTTTCTCGTACAGCCGTGTGCTACTCCACTCCAGTCATAATCTGTTGGGAAAAATGGCAAACCTCTTAGTAATTTGGCAAAATAAAATGACAATAACAGTGCCCGCCTACCCGCGAAATACAATAAGCAATATCCTCTCCTTAAATTTACCCAAGCTGTAAATTTGCCATCCTTTATACCGCTAATATAAATTAAAAATTAATACAGGCCGAATCTGAGAATTCATTTGGAGCTGTAAGGTACCCCGCCCCTGCGTCCCAAATTCTCAATGCTATTACGAGTTCAGCACCATTTACCAAGTCATTATCTCTGTCGGTCCAGACCTCAGTCTCCCAGCGACCCTTCTGCTTTCCATTTCTCCATTCATCACAAGTGCATTAAAGCGCATTATTCTGTCTTTTTACTTTTTCTTTATACATTAGGCTATAAAACATCATACACTCTATAAAAATACTGGGATATTTTTAACCTATTGTTGGGTCAAAATGGAAAAACCCAGCCGGTAAATTAAACCCAAAATGTTTTTTATATTTATTTTTAAATAACCCAGCCTAGGTTGGCTGAAATGGGCTAGGTACATCCCTTTTTCACCCAATTCTGAAAATAACCCAGCCTTTTTTTAAGTGTATAACTAAATTTAGATTTTTTTTGTTATTAGGATAAAATGTAGATAATCTTCGGTAGTCTAGGCTACATGTTTTTTTTTTAAAAAAATAAAGGGATGGCTTTAAATCTTTGTTTGAATTAAAGTTTGTTTTTTGTTTGTTTGAAATAAACAGACTATGCCCAAATCCCTAATTTCTACAAAGCCAAAATACATCCACGTGAAAATTTAAACTTTGCTTATTTTTATTACCTTATGTGGTTTTATTATCTCACTTTTGTTAAAAATGACATTCCAAGAGTGAATGAATAGCCATCAGTTTCGCTTTTCTATATGACAGAAATAGAGTAGGCTAAGCTACATATAAATAAACAGTATAAGCATAATGTACATTAAGAAATGAAGAGCTTTGTTGTTTTACCCTGGAGCTACGGAAAAACTTGAAGAAATGGCCACAATATGCCGTGACTAATTTTTAAAGAGCACGTTTATTGTTCCTGTTATAATGGAAATCTCTCAGGCTGAAAAGGCTATTAATACACAGTGTGCTGTTCATCCCCCATCTAAGAGGAACACACTGAAGCGAATAGCGAGTCATTAGCACCGATTTAGAGTGCCTACAATTATAGCTACACTTCGCATAATTACACACTTCTTCAGACAGACCCGCGATCATTTTTTACTTAAGAAAGGCGACACAAAATGTAAAACAACTGAAAAATAAATAGGAAATTTAATATAGCCTATAGAACTGCAATGTGGTGTCAGAAATAATAATAACAATAATAACAGCCTAATAATGATAATAATATACTTAAACTAAAAATTTTGTTGAAAAAAAAACAATCCGTTTTATATATAAAATCAAGCCAAATGAGAGGTATTTAAAATCGATGATGACAGATGCGAGTTGACTGCTCGTCTGTCTCGACTAATTGTCTGTGAGCACGTGTTTTTAAAGACCATCACCTATGTTGACAGCGAATTCGTCTGGCTGCTGGCTGGCGCGAGATGTCCGCTGCGCGCGCAATGTCGCGGTGATTTGTTGGTCCTGAAGCTTTGCGAATAGCGCCGCTTTCCCGCCTTGGCGACAAGATTAATGTCGTTGGCCACAAAGCAAATAGCAGGAGTGAAATAGCGGTTTATCGGCGATGGACCTACTTGAGGAGGGTGGCCGTAAATTTGTCGAGTTGGGGTCTGGATCACCGCCACAGGAGGAGGTGGAGGAGGGTACCGACGCCGCCATCACTCCCAAGTGTTTAAGTCCTTAATCCAAAGTGCGCTGTCACCCTCGGGGAAACTGCTGCTGTTTTAGTTGAAAAGAAAGTCAAGATGACTGGAGGTGAGAGAAAACGAGAGAGGGAAAGTTCAGCTATAACTTTTACAGAGTAATCGCTTCTTTAACTATTACCAATGACATATTGTTTGATAATGTTATATCATAAAGAGGGGAAGAGCAGCCCAGTCTCACAAAATTTCGTTATATAGTCAAGTATTTTTTTATTCTTTTTTCGTGATAGGAAAGAGAAGGGAATAGAGGTGCAGAATCAATGAAGTTGTAGGCTATTAATTGACTACATTAGATGTGCTTATAGTCGCAATTCACTTGTCAATGGCTTTAACAGGAGGACCACTAGTAAAAGGTTTTGGGAGAGTTATGCTTATGTTAAAGCTCGTCCCTGATATAAAAGAATCACTTGTTATAATTTTTAACAAACACTAAAGGATTAAATCATTTTAAACGCAAACATGCAAATTAACCATTCTTTAGATGTGGTTATAAATATAACTACTATAAAAACTACATTTTAATATTAACCCCGAATGTTTGCACACAGGTTACCATGCTTTAAAAAAATCCTAGTTAAACCTCTCAAAATTTGCATGTTGCTGCATGATGACGCCAAAATTTTAAAAGTTTATTTCATTCAAATGAATCTGGCGCTCATCATCACTCCTGTAGGAATCCCACATTATCCTGATTAATGTATCCGACACTTGTTAACATTGATTATATTGTGAATATTGATTTTTCAATCTAGAAGATACATAGATAATTGTTCTTTAAAGGTTACTGAAACTGCTTTTGAGATATTGTACCATACATCAGTATCAAACAGATACCCATTAATAGGTTCGTATAAGCTGTATTTATTATAAGACTCCCGTGATAAAACCCAGCCATATACTGTTTAACCCAGTGAACATAGAGTGCAGACTGTGCTTGGACTGTCGTGAAGCACCTGTTACATGAATATTTCAATTAATATTTCACATGCACATTTAAAGAAGACACTTACCTTTTGAAAGATCACAGGGAGCGCAACAGTATCCAAAATCTGCACTAAATTTCCACAACGCAGATGTTGCCTCCTGTAGAATCAGCGCACATATATATTAGGAAGAAAAACTCAATCACGATATTAATGTTTAATTTGCCACTATACTCAATCGAAATGCAACATGAGCAGGACGCACGGTTTGGTTATCCGTACACCTCTCCACAACATCAGAGACTGAAACACATCTCATTTCTCTCGAGGCATCAGTATGAGCATTACGACAGCTCTGGCACTTACCCGCAGGACCTGGTGCCTTAAATGAAAAAGCAAGTCACGAACAAACACTTTACAACAGCAACACACTATACACACACCTCCAGAGTGTCATTCTGACCTTGAAAACATCAGGGACAGCACTCCTAACAGCACACCAAACATATTAGTGCCTCATGTTTTATTCATGCACTTTAGCACCTGTTCTTAGCCAGGTTGAACAGGTTATTCATTACGAATAATCATAGGGGAGATGTTGTGGTTTGGAGGGGACATTTAAAAGGACATTTCCTTAACCTTGAAAAGAAAAGCTATTTTTACTGTCCACTTCTTTGTCCTGGATCTGGGACGCGACAGGGAATGCTGTATGGATTGGTACTGTGGGTACTTTGGGAGAATTCCACATGGTGGCAGCACGCAATCAATTTTATTTTTTGTTAAAGCTTAAGCACGGCTCCCACATACAGACACGCATTAGTTCACGCATGTAGTGGTCTTCATGTGTGATAAGTTGCTAAGGATCATTTTTACTAAACCACATTTGAGTTTATAGGCTTGTAATTTCGATTTATGTACTGAAAGAATTGATCCTTCATATACTGCACTATTGCAAATGCCTTAATATTCGTTTCAGCACCTGGACAGCTCCATATGCTCACATCTGTAAAGACGCGCATTACGCGGCTCTCTCACAATAAAAGGTCTAAACATTTAACAAACATCCATCAATCGATCAATCAATCAATCAAAAGACTAAACACAAACATCATGATTTTGCAGCATACTGGCTGCCTACCCTTTCTTTTCATGAATTCATGAAATGAGTGTTGGTCAGAGGTTCATTCTTTTCAAAAACTTTTCAACAACAACACATTTTTAAATAGAATTTTCGTATCGTTATACAGTTTATATCAGATTATTTGTAAGATAGGCCTAATAGAGAATATAAATAAACGTACAGTATGTGATCTAGCTGATGTTATTACTGTATGTGCACAATGTCAGAATTGTTTTTATAATATGTACCCCAGCTGTCATTGGGGCGGTACCCTTTTAAAAAGTAGGCTACAGATTTGTACCTGAAGAGTTCATATTAGTACATCAGAGGTACATTTTGGTACCAATGAGAGCTTATTAGTACTTCAAAGATAAATATTAGTATCTTAAATGTACATATTTGTATGAAATGTATACATATCTGCACCTAATGGTACATATTAGGACCTTTATAAAGGGTAACCCAGTGACAGCTGGGGTACATATTTTTTTCTGATAGTCTAGGTCTAGAACATGTGTAAATAGGCTATAGTATATTCACAAAATATAATGTTATGTATAAAATAAATAGTTTATGCCATTCTTAATGAAAGCAGCAAAATTGATCTCGAATCTCAAATTACGAGAGAAGACATTGAGAACGGATCGCATTATGTTGCTTTAGATCCATAAGTCGACGCAAGATGGCGCTAGTATATTAATAGCTGCCAACAAAGTTCAGTTTGCACCTGCTTGTCCTGGTAATATTTATACCATAAAATATGAAATATCAATGAAGGATCTAACGTTTTATTTGTGTACTATAAAAAACTATTTTCTTTAAAATTTGACATTTTCTAGAGATAATTATATTGTAATATTTTATTTTATACTATAATTTAATCATTTACTGGAGTTGGTCATCAATACAGTGTCTATGGCCCAAAATAATCACATTATTACAATCTATTTTGGTATCACAGGCTTTAAGATCTTACTGAAGTTACTGTAAATGTTGAACCAGTGTGATATTTTCTTAAGACAAACCACTTAAAAATCAGAATCAAAACCAGCCTGCAATAATAAGGAAACATAACTTGAATCGATGGCTCAGACAGACATATAGATGTCTTTCTAATGTGAACCGAAAACAGCCAAAAGCACTTAAGTAAATGTATGAATTTAACAGCATTGTGTCTTCCCATTTCATTCGAATATCAAATCAATGTTTTTATTTAGCATGTAAGAGACTGATTTTAAACAGAACAGGTTGTTTTGAAAATGACCAAAACAGAAAAGTAGTGTATGATGCCCATAATCGATGCTGTTAAACACATCCAAAACAACCTTTGATGCTGAGCTAGGCCTGGGTATGTTTTTTTTTGCATTTAACTTTCTGAAATAAACAAGAAGATGTTAGATGTAACGTATGCATGCCTAAGTATGTGTGTCTAAATGTCTGATTCTGCCAGACTTTCAACAGACTCACATCAAAGGAAGATCAGAGTGTGGCATTCAGATCAGGTCATGCTGGGGTTTAAACACAAACTCCCTCCAGCAGTCCCTCCATGCAAAGCCACATGTGTTGTTGTGATAGCCTGACCGCATCTCACACTCGGAAGGGGAAAAAGACACCCATTATCCTGCCCTGTAGAAATGTACTGCTTGTTGCAATGTGCAGTGACACATTAAGATGTTTAGGAATAATGGGAAGCTTTCAATAATTTTAGTTATTAATTCTAGCATGCACTGTCAGGAATTGCAGTAATTGTTATATTTAAGATCTATTTCTATTTAGATTTTTAATTCTTCTTTATCTAAATCTGTCACCAAATCTACTTGTTTGTACCAGACAGACCATTTTATTTTTGTAAAAATTTTGTAAATTAACTCCAAAAATTACTGATACATTCCAAATAACCTGTTTTCTTTTGCTTTGGGGTTCATTTTAATTTTGGTAAGAACTGGTTTAAATGATCTTTACATAAACAAATTTCCTGTGGGCTTCTCTTAGTGTTTGAGAGCTAAAGTAAGTTATGTTGTCCATCAATCTGGTAAGAAGACAGTATAAATGCTACAAAAGCTCTTACTGGGACAGGAAACTTTAAAAAGGTCCTTCAATCTACCATATATATGTATATTTGGTACCTGTGAACTACAAAGGTATAGTCTTTAAAAGAGTACCGCCTCTTGACAGCTTTTGTACCCATTGTTTTCTGTAAGGGTATAAAGAGACAGTTGAGAATGTTCTGCATGTCGAAATCATGATTGTACCGCCAAGTGTAATATAGGCTAAGTAAAACTACCTGTTTATAGGTTTATCACATATATGGGTTACACACATGTGGGCAGTTCCATGCAAATGTCAACTTTATTATAAAAAGTAAAGTTTTTACCGATGAAAAAATGTCTCTGTTAAAGTTTTTAAAGCATTTTTATTGTGTTTCATAGATAAGTAGGCTAAGTGCAAATGAAGAAATGTCACGTCCATAATGCTGTTTCTTCTTCATAAATGCGCACACAAAAATGTAATTAAAATAAATACTAAATGTTCTTTGAAGATCCGTCCCTTTTCCATTTGTTGGGTATTATTGCTTCTGGTTAAAAATTCTCTGAATTCCTGGAAAGTATGTTGTCTCCCAAAAACTTCCTTTTTGTCTCATTCATAATGCATGCATGTTTTCCTTAAAATAGTAAACATGAGTATAGACTGATTTTTTGATGTCTGGACTATATCATCAGGGGAAATATAAACAGATGATTCAGTATATTGGTAATAAATACATTCTCTGAGATATTACATTTTAGGTTTTGACTGCAACACAAAGGGAATAAAAATAAATAATAAAAAAAGAATTTATATTTTTGCAAAAATTTTACTCCATTTTATCAAGCCGGTTTATGAGGTGTGACTCGGTGTTACATTAAAACAGTATTAGAGGTGTTTCAACCTATGCAAAAACATACAAGCAAATAAAAATGTAGATTTGTGTTGGAAAATGTTTAAACATTTAGTTTCAAAAGATTTAATTTCAAAAGTTTTTTTTAAGATTGTGAGAAAGACTTCTGTCAAGTGATGCTGTAGTGTACGTATATAACCTACAGTTTCAACAGTTGATATGTTGAATACAATTGAATACATTAAATATAAATGCTCAGTTATGTTCATGTTATTGTTGATATGATATGTAAATGATCTGAAAGTTTGGAGAAAAATGAATTAAAAGTGAAACGCTTGTCACGTATGCAACAAATACTTTAAGTGTGACTTATGCATCAACCAATGAACACACACCACTGCAATTCATGAACACACACACACACACACATCCAGAGCATTGGGCAGCCCTGGGAGCAATTAGGGTTTAAGGTGCCATGCTCAAGGGGACCACAGTCGCAACCTGCTGGCCGTGAGACTCGAACAAGCAACTCTCAGGTTACAAGGCCAACTGTTTCTAACCACTAGGCTACGACTGCCCCGCTTGATGTGGTTTAAAAAGGAAAATCCCCCTCTGAAAAAGGTCAAAAACAAAATGATGTCAAAGACATTTGAGAATTCTGAACATATTAAAACACATCTATCTCAGGCTGAAGCAGGGAAACACACCGGCGTGCAGGTGGCCAGTCCATCATGGTATAGAGTTTCATTAAAAATCTTTTTTTCAACATATGCCAAAAGATTTTTTATTAAATGTATGTCAATATTTTTTTCAAATAATGAAAAATGTATATTCCAATTTAGAAATACAAAGCAGAAGCACTGCGTTTTAACTTTGGATTTGAAGAGAAAACTATATTAATGAAATTCCTACACAGACCATTGAGATGCTGATGTTAAGATCATCTAAATACATGAGCACAAACATTAGGAAGCACTTATTTACTAAGAGAGGCAGGGGGAACTTCAAGGACTGAACACAGTTTCTTCATTACTGTAGGTGCCAAAAAAACATCCTAATACAAACATCCTTCAACTCTTCATATTGTTATCTGACATAATGTTAATTTCAGATGTCGTTATGCTAGAATACGCAAAACATTCACTTTACCACACAATTCATGGTTGTGGGGTATCTATAACACTATGCCTTGCTTTGATTCTCAAATACAAAACACTGAAAAAGTCAGAATGATGTCATTAAGGATGAACTAACCATCACTTTGTCTTTATTCTGAGTGAAACATTGAATGTAAAACACACACACAGAGATTCATTCTGATTCAATTTGAAATCAGCTGCAAAATTTGAAATCAGTTAAAAAAAAATCTAAATTCCCATAGAAATGAAAAGATGAAATACTTCTAGACTTAGGTTGTATTAAGATGCAGCTGATTAAAAAGCCATTGTTGGGTAACAGTGTATAAAATACGTACTGAGTAATATTAGGTTAGGTTTAGGATTGGTTGTTTTTAATTTAGTTAACTTAGTTTAGCTACAAAGCAAACAAACAAAAAAATGTCCATTAATTGTATTGACATGAAGGTAATGCATTTAAAAACAATTCAAAATGATATAAGATAATTCAACTTTTTGCTTTATTGTAATTTTGACTGACTTTGATTTTTGAATGAAATAAAGATTATAACTCATAACGCTACAAGTTACTGGTACCTAAAAAAAGATGAAAGTGATAGTGTTTTAATCCCTCTCTTTAAACAGGTTTACCAACAGAGTTTCTCTGTTAAACTTTTTCCCCCTTTGACCCCTGACTTGTGCTTTATCTATTTAAAAAATAAACTATTTGTTTTTTTACAAGTTTTAATAATTTTACCTCACCACTTTGTTTAAATGGGACGTACAAGTCATATTCTTTATTTCACACATTACTTTGTAGGTTTAACAGATGGTTTTTAATAGCATGCTAGACACCCCACAAGGAGCGAAAACTGACACTTTCATTCAACAAAAGCTATCAATATATTTACAGGATAAAGAAATCTTCCACCGAAGACAAAGATCTTAACACAAGTCAAAACTTGTTAATGGTTTGGGTAGCTCGTGGATATAAAAAAATCTTCCAGGGTTCATTTAGGAAGTGAGAACGACTTGAAGATTAAGTCCAAATACTAAATGTATTTCCAAAAAGTCCAAAAAGGCTCCCAGTCCAGTAAGTGAGTCTCGTGAATCAAAAAATAAACATTTTACTTCATAACTATCCTGAAGTTTGTCAGGATATTTTATTGCACTAGTCTATATAGCAATCCGAGTCAACTACACAGGTCTCAAGTCTTCTCTTTTCACATAGTCGGGAGTCTTTTCGTGACTTTTGCTCTTCTTATTCTGGTGCGTCTTGACATGTTTGGCCAAATGATCGCTCCTCATAAACCTTTTACAGCAGTCCGGACACACGAAGCGTTTTTCTCCGGTGTGAGTCCTCAGATGCCTCTGTAACTCGTCAGATCTCGTGAAACTTTTCCCACAGAAGAGCCAGTTACACACGAAAGGTCTCTCACCCGAGTGCCAGCGCAGGTGCGCCTTCAGGTGCGAGGTCTTGCCGTACACTTTCCCGCATCCAGGAATGTGACAGATGTGCTGTTTCTTTTTCCCGGGCTCGTCGCTGGAGCTCGATGATTGACAGTTAGGGCATCGGCATCTCCGGCATCGCCGGGCAGTTGCCAGTGGTGATTTGGTGTGGAGAAGCGCTGCTATTTGCGTCTGGTACTGCGCAAAATCCGTGTGTCCCAGCACCAAACCCCTCTGGATGGGGAAGCGATGGTGACCGAGAGTTGACGGATGGCTCACGTGGTTGCCTTGCTGAAGGCTCCACCACGGTATATCGTCCCCCGGGTTTGGAGACAGCTGCCTCTGCTGCTGATGGACCAGGCCCGAGTGTCCCGTCACGAACCCGGGCATCGCGGGTGGGATCGGGGTCGGGGCTGCGTATGTAACAGCGGGGACGTACGTGGGTGGGCACGACGACTGTAACGACTGCATGGAGCACGGCAACATCTTGACGGGAGAGAAATCGTACGGATACGTGGGGTCGGCCGGAGGGGTCAACGGGAGCTCATGGTGGGAGGTGTAGGAGCCCTGCAGGTGAGATTTCGAGGATAGTCCGAACGAGGAATTGCTGGAAAGCGCGGACGGGGGATTTGTCTCGTTAGTCCACGGATGGAAAATCCGCGAGGGGGACCCTAGTGTGCTATCGTAGGGTACTTGAATAAAGTCCGTGTGAGTGGATCCGTGATGGTGACCGATCCGGTTACACGTCGCCGCCAAAAGAGCCAAAGGTGAATGTTTGCTGTTTTCCGGTGAGGAATTTGGGGTGCGATCCTGGATCAAAGAAAAACACCACGGTTAAACACCCATACGTGACTTTGTAAAAGTTTTGACAACTTTATTGTTTCGAACCTGTTTTTATCTTACTTCCAAAACTAGAATATCTAACTTTTACGAAACAGCTTTAGAGTGCGCGCGAATTGCGCACTGACAAAGCATTATTAATATGAACAAAATAAAAACAGACCATTCGAGATATATGTGATGAAATAAAGTTGAAATGTCCAAGTGAGTTTGCAAATGTAGATATGAAACGCTTAATTGAGGATCTCTCCTTCCATGCACATGTTTACTTTTAAAACAAGCACTGTTTATGTACACTATCAGCGAGAAAGAGGTCGAAACGCATTTACAATAACATCTCAAAGTTTTCACGAACCTGAAGAAAAGCCTGTAGTGTTTCGTTCCTCAGCACAGCCACAGCTGCCATGGCAACACTTCCTCGAGTTCCTCAAGCTTCCCAATTCAAACAAACCCAAGCGAGTGCGCGCAGAAATACGACGTTCACATGGAAAAGCGCTTCCTCTCCTCCAGCTATCCTCCAACTATCTGAGAGAGTGAAGGATCACTTCTTAGGATTTGATAAGGACTTTGGTGGGCCGCCAGCCAGTCAGGAGTGAGATTTATGACTTTGAAGTTCGCCGCTGCCCAATCATCAAAGAAGAGCGGCTCTTTGAGAGGGGGAAGCAAATCCTCTGAATCCACACAAAGCTCCTATGGTGTGTTTGTTGGTCTGGATAAAAGGGCTGATTATTAGGAGGGGGATGGGACGGGTGGGGATAAAGGCGGGACAATTAATGAAGTAATCACTATGTGGGAAATGTATATACACAAATAATTGGATTTTCTTGATCAAAGACCCCCTCGTCGCCTGGAGACCCCAGCTACTGGATGCCGGAGTCACCCGATCCCCCTTTCTGTAATGAAGGATTTGTTGTGCGACAATGCGACTGTGTGTTATCTCCAGAGAGATCTCGTATACAGTCTTGTGTGATAACTTCACGAGGAAGAAAAGGCTTTTGACTCGGCGGAAAATTAACGCGCGCACTTTGCCTCTCAAGAATCGGAAATCGCATTTATTGAGATCATACAAATCATGTATCTTCTGATTTACACAAATCAACTACAACAAATAAAAATGGGACCAGTGTGTTAAATCCTTAAACTTTTCAGTAACACTTTACAATAAAGCTGTATTAGTAAACATTATTAAGTGCATAAACAAACAATAAAAATACAGTTTTTCAGTACGTATTAGTTATTGTTAATGTTAGTTAATGTCGATGCAGTTATTCATGTTAGTTTATGCATTCATTCAGTTTTATAATTAATAAATGCTGTAGAAGTATTTTTCATTGTAAGTTCATGTTATCTAATGCATTAACTAATTGTTAACAAATACAACCTTACTGTGAAGTGTTACTAACTTTTCTTTAACTTTAGGCAATCAAGAGGTCTAATGGCAAAACAACTAACCCTCTAACAAAGGGTTTTTAACAAATCAAAGTGCACAGTTATTTCCCATGCAGATCAATGAAACAGTTATCTGTAAAACTGGCAGCTTGCAATTCAGAAAACAACACATTTGTGCCGCAGATATTTTACAGTACAAGGTAAACAAATCTCTTGAGAAGGAACAATCTCACAACATCTTTATAAGTCAAGTCAAACTCAACCCATCAAGGTGTGAAAGTGACATGCTGCTGATGATGATGTATTTAGTCCTGTTATGCACAGTTAGAGGCTGGAAAGAGGAGGAGATCCAATCTTTGAGAAAGTCTGAACATTTTCCATCTCTCCTCCCACTGCTCCACCCTGAACCAGTCAAGCCTTCAATGCAACCCGATCTCCGGCACACGTGACATCTCCACAGATATTACAGCCATCAAAGAGTAAGAATCACACGATGAAAAGCAGAGTATATTGTTGTTTAATAAGAGTTATTTCAGGCAAGTTTTGAGGGTTACAGACTGCATAAAAAGACACTAAAGAAAACTTGTACAAGCAAGCACCCACAGAGACATGTCTCTAATCTATGACCCTTTAAACTGTCCCTTTCGAGCAGTTTGGAGTGGTTGATATTGAAGTAAATCAGTCCCTTTGATGGGATTAAGGTTTCTCCTGCTTTGCACACAGTAGTGGGGGGGGGGGGGGAGTGGGGGAATCCCACTGGGACAAGAGGACAACTAGATTTTCCTGCAGTCCACAAAGGAATGCAAGTTGTTTTTTGTAAAATGTCATCTAGAATTATAATGTGCATGCAATTATAAATGTGCAACTTGCAGGACAGGAAAATTATATGTGATAAAGAATGAAATCCATCTGATCAACACAGAAAAGTCATGATTGCATTTAGTAACTTTGTTACCATAAAAGTCAGTTTAAATAGTGAGAAGCATCACAGATGAGCAAACACATTTTTATTTCTTATACGGAGTACAAAACAGCTGATAGAAGATGAGTAATAAGTACCAAACATAACACAAACTCGCAAACATGAATGCACAATTTGCCACATTTTCTTAAATCTATTACCAGGCTGATGAGTTTTAAAATGTAAATGTAATAAGAACTAGTGATGAAGAGTTATGATCTGTCTTAAACTGTTACAACAAAACTGCTTGTCCTGCTTGTCTTCTATCAAGGACAGCAAAACACAAGATGATGCAGAAAACCCTACTGAAAAAGGTGACGGTAGCTGGTTTAAGCTGGTGGGTCTTCCAGTCTGACCAGCTAAGTCCACCTTAAACTGTGACCAAAACACATCTAGATCAGCTTGCTACACCACCTAACTCAGGCATTTTTTTCAGTAGGGAATGTCTGTCTGTATAAGATTCATTATTTATAAAATCCATTATAAATTATAAAGTCTCAAAATATCAAGATAAAAAAGAAATCTCTTCCTGTTGCACTAATCAAATCATGTTGTTTGGCAACATATAATTTTTAAAAAGTTCATAAGGCTGCCACTGAGATTCACAAGTAACATCTCATTGTATCTTAAAAAAAAAAAAACGTTGAACAGCATATGTCATTGATATGAAATGCATATATAAAAAAAGAAAATAATGCATACTTAAAAATATTATTCCTCTTTATATATACACAGCAGATTTAGTGGTGGTTGAAGGCGGCGATCTGTAAAAGAAGAAGCGAAAATGTGATCACACACACATTTAATGGGAAATCAAAACATTGAAATATAATAAAACATGAATTGAAGATAAGAGTTAATAGTGAAATAAAACTTTATAGAAAGTCTGACTGAATCTGTGAGTTTTGAGTGTTCATCAACAGTAAGTTTTATGTTAGGACTTCTTTTGGACAGGTCAGAGCCGACGTCTAACTTTTCAAGTGCTCTGGACAGACAGCAGAAGAAAATCAAGAACTAAAAGAAGAAAGACGGGCTTCCACATCTGTCTTGCACACTAGCAGAAGAGATTGAGAGGGAGAGAAATGCTCGGGGCTACCGGCTACGAGAGCCTCTGTAATGGTGTCTCGTATGAGAAAACATCTGTGAATTTCCTCAGTGATCTACAACAAAGTCTGACTCAGAGTAGTCACTCAGTGGCCCTTTGAAGTCTCTCTCTGACAGAAAGCTGCCATTGTGTTCTGCCCTCGACGCTGTGTAGCTTGACTCTGCTCTTGCTAATTTTCGACATTTTCCCTGGAATCTGATACCGGTGCCTGCTCTCAGGCCGCACGTTTAAAGGCAGCGGTGGAGCGGTGTGCCGGCGGCCCTTGGGTCAGAGGATGAGGGAGAGGTCGCCCCTTAAACACCCGCTCCGCGCCGTGTGTGGCAACGGCACTTTGACCTGCTCTCTTCCCACCGGCCTGTGGTAATTGTTGGGGTCACGTCTGGCTTCCTCAAGCATGATCAGAGGTTTTGGATTATACCAGGGGGCCAGAACGCGTAGTTCACAGATATTTCCTCATTTTAGATTCAGGAGGAATATTTAAGTGAGTTTCAAGCCCAGTGCAGATGTTTGTCCTTGGGAAAACTGAAGCTGAATTAATTAAATGTTTCAGTTTGAATGCAAAGTGAAAGCCGATAAACATTAAGAAGTAAGCAGAATCTCATCTTAACAAACAAGCTTGTACACAAATGATTTATAATTCACAGGACATGGATTATTTTCAAATCAGTGGATTATGTGAAAAGTTATTTTATTTAAAACTATATTCTTCGGTCCCTTAGGGGAAATAAAAACAGATTTAGAGATGTCTAAAGTTAACTGGTAAGAGTAGGCTACAATATCAACATGGATGACATCACTTAGACAGTGGTTCAAACTGGGGTCCCGGGACCCCTAAGGGGAAAATTTCAGAGAAAAAAGACAATTGTGAAATTGATTTATTAGGTGTTCATATCTCATTTCATAATCATGTATATTTTCGTTGTATCTTTCTAGTGTTCTTTCCTTTTACGATCCCCTTTCTCTCGGTTATTGGGCTTTATAAGGCAGGATTCATTGTAAAGCTGCTATGAAACAAGATTTATTGTCAAAGTTTCTACAGTACAAATACATTTAAAATAAAAATGTATCTCTTCATGTTTATACATAAAGTATAAGTGCAGCCAATTATATATTTGTTATGCAAAAAAAATTATAAACTTATATACACTCACCTAAAGGATTATAAGGAACATCTGTACAATTTCTAATTAATGCAATTATCTAATCAACCAATCACATGGCAGTTGCTTCAATGCATTTAGGGGTGTGGTCCTGGTCAAGACATTCTCCTGAACTCCAAACTGAATGTCAGAATGGGGAATAAAGGTGATTTAAGCAATTTTGAGCGTGGCATGGTTGTTGGTGCCAGACGGGCCGGTCTAAGTATTTCTCTGCTCAGTTACAGGGATTTTCATGCACAATCATTTCTAGGGTTTACATAGAATGGTGTGAAAAGGGAAAAACATCCAATATGCAGCAGTCCTGTGGGTGAAAATGCCTTGTTGATGCTAGAGGTCAGATGAGAATGGGCCGACTGATTCAAGCTGATAGAAGAGCAACTTTGACTGAAATAACCACTCGTTACAACCGAGGTATGCAGCAAAGCATTTGTGAAGCCACAACACGCACAACATTGAGGCGGATGGGCTACAACAGCAGAAGACCCCACCGGGTACCACTCATCTCCACTACAAATAGGAAAAAGAGGCTACAATTTGCACAAGCTCACAAAAATTGTACAGTTGAAGACTGGAAAAATGTTGCCTGGTCTGATGAGTCTCGATTTCTCGGTGTATTGGGTAGGACAAGAAAAATATTTGTCTGAAATACAACTATTTGGAAATCTGTAATCTAAGGGTGCAAAAAAATCTAAATATTAAGAACATTGCCTTTGAAGTTGTCCAAATAAAGTCTTTAGCAACTGCATCCACTCACAAAAATAAAAGTTTTGTTATATTTACGTTAGGAACATGATCTTCACATTATGATTTTTGACATAAAGAAATCAATAACTTTGACCCATACAATGTATTGTTAACTATTTTTACAAATATACCTGTGCTACTTGTGATCTTGAAAGAATATGAAATGTTTGGGTTCATATTGTGATTTCTCACTTTTGATTACAGACTTTGGTTTCCTGATGTTGAGATCTCTTGTGGATTACTGGAGTCTTTTTTTAGAAGAATCTCAAACCCCTTTCACAGAGTGCATTGATCCCAGAAAATTGCAATAAAATGTCCAGAGTGCCTTCTGTGTGAACGCAAACACGTCCAGGAATTGATCCCGGGATCGATCCCGATATGTGGATCTACTAACATTGCTGGGATCAGTCCAGTGTGAACAAAAGACAGGAACAATGCCATAAGGGGTGTGTCTTCGCAATAACATAGTTATGATACTCTTTGATAGTCTATGAAACTCTTTGACCTGGGGCTTTATATAGATACGTTAACGATGAAAACATGTCTGCAAACTGGAGTGAATCAGAGATCAGGAAGCTCCTCACTATTCGTGCTGAAGCCAAAATCATGCGCCAACTTAAAGGAACACTACGAAATGCGCTGGTTTATGATTGAATAAGAACAAAATGCACATGCATGGTTTCTCGAGAGAGAAATCGCAGATCACAAGCAAACTTAAGACAATTTGGAGAATATACCAAATGTTTAATTATATTACGTGTTACATCCTGATGTCGTATATCTTTACAGGAACTTTACTGAATGTCTGTGAACGCACACACAGATTCCACGCAGATAATCACTGGAAATGAGGATGAACCAAAATCTAACGATCCCAGGAGAGATCCCTAGACACGCTATCTGTATATTTTCTGGAATCTCTAAGTAAAAAGGGAGGGGAATCAGAAGACTTCAGCAACAGTTTTCTTTTCATCGCATTATTCTCTAGGAGAAATAACAAAAGCGAAAAGTCTTCGCATTGGACAACAACACGCTATCTTAATGAGACACTGACGGTTATGAGGTACTACAGTAATTTGCCACGTCACTGACCGTGACGTTCACACGATAAGGAGTTTAAACCCAGAAGACAAAAATATCACAAAAAAGCTAAAAATTAACTAGTTTTCTCCTAATGTTAAAATTAACAGATACTATCATTGTCTTCTATGATGTGCAACACAACTAACTCTGTTAACATCTAAAAAATGTGTTGGTTAGGGTTTCATGACGCTTTAATAGTTGGCTGTTCTCTTTATGTCTCTATTTCCTACACGGTAAGAAAGGATGTGTTAATTTTAACACATCGTTTTGTGTTATCCTATGTAAAAAATTATGTGTCATTTCATGTTGATTTTATGTTTAAATAAATGAAAGGGATAACACAAGATGTGTTAAAACAACACAAAGTGTGTTATTACAAAAATAACACAGATATGTGTCTAGTTAAAGGGACACTTCACCCATTTGCATTAAGCTTTGTATAGAACCCCAGTCATGTTTTTGAATGGTCATGCATCATTTTCTCAGTTGCCGCTGAGACTGGAGAAATACAGATTTCAGTGTTGCACGTCCTTCTTACAATGATGTAAAAATCATCATTTTGCATCATTGAAAGAAGGAAGTGCAATGTCTTTGTAGAGGGGGTGAGACTACAAACACCCCTTTTCTCTGTAAAATAGGCACCAAATTCAAAATGTATGCTACAATTCGACTACAAATATGACACACTTTCAATAAAGATTAATGTTTCTACGGGTGAAATGCTCCTTTAAGGACAACACATTTGATGTGTTGTCCTTAACTAGACACAAGATGTGTCATTTTAGCACATTCGTTAATCGTTATTAACCAAATTGATATGTGCTGTACGTGACCTCCAATTCCTATTTTTTGACAGCTGCGCTGACCTAACCGGTGACTGATACAAACGGCTTGCTCGTTGTTTAACTTTATGTGGTGCCAAATTACATTCAAAACCATGTGAGAGCGATTCAACAAATCATACACAGGATATTGCTATTGAAATGCTCTCGCGGTACTTTGATGTCATCCGCCTGGCGGTTCCAACACCACTGCATGAAGTCGAACAAGCAACAGCATCAGTGCTGATCTCCCAAAATTGTCATCCAATCACAGACCCCTTCACGCACAATCAGTATACATAAAAGAGTCATATAAAACGATTCCATGTTATCTTTGTTATATAGTGGTTTGATCTAGACCTGCCTAATAAAACACCTTAATCTGAAATGCCCCAAAGCAAAGGTGTCCAATCCGGCCCGCATGATGATTTATACAGTTTTATTAAATATTAAATACATATTTTAAAAACCCTTTCAGGTGGGTGTCTAGTTCGTTTTTAATATGAGAGACTTGTGGAACCAGCAAAATGCGGAACAGACTAAACGCGGAACAGACTAAACACTAAACACAGACTAAATCTTGCCGTTTTATTGTTACCGCTCCGCGAAAGATCCACTGATTCTGGTAATCCACTTCGTGTTTTCCTGCCCGCTCCGCAGCATCTCTGTGTCCACTCTCTGCCTGGAGAGCGAAGACGACAGTTTCCAAAGTTTGTTGCATTAACAGGTAGATTCATTACATTATATCAGTTGTTAAACCGCAGGATTAGTAATTTGTAAGTTTATGATTTGCTGTCGGTGTTCTAAAAGTGCTAACAACTTAGCAAGCAAACAACAACAAAATATCCACATTTTTAGTATTAACAATGCTTGTCTAATGGATTTAATGTTCCTGATCAGATCTAAGTTAATATAAACACTAAATTTGCTGTTGTTGGCACACTTTGTAGACAAAAAAAAAACACCAATGCCTTCACAAAATAAAGACAGAGAACGGAAAGGGATGCTGCTAAAGGCAATTCAACATTGCAAACATGGATTCAAAGCTCCATCAAGCCAGCAGGTAAATCATATTGAATATTTAGCAGATTGTCACACTTTAATTCTTGTTATTATATTTCCCATTATAATCACATGTCTACATTGATGCTAGTAATATAACACATAATATTTATAATACTTTATAAAAAACATAAGTACCACCCCCCTTAGTGCCATTTTTGGTTTGGGCCACTGCCTCATCTAGCATTTTCATTTTCTAAATGACTGTTCTCATTACAAATATATTCCAAAGAAAAGTGAATGGTTTATAAATAATTTTGGCATTAAGGCAAAAGAAGTTTAATTAAAGCTTTTCAACCTAAGTCCAGTGGATTTTGTACAGATGTAAATTTGTGTGTATAATATACAGTATGAGTGTGACCTTATGAAATTTAGTTTTCACAGAGCTGTGTGTTTCTCTAGTTTTCTTGCTAAACAAATTAATTAATTGGTTTGTTTAGTTAATTTTAACACAATTATCAGCACACTAAGGTTTAAAAAAATTATCCGGCCCGCACTTCGTGGCATTATTTACCATCCGGCCTTCACCCTAAAATGAGTTTGACACCCCTGCTTTAAGTATTTGATGTTGACTCTGCAAAATGACAGTGTTTGTCACAAGCAAGATTTACATGAATGGGATAACGTTTTCTAAACCTTGGTGCATGAGTAACAAGTGTTTTAGTAGGTAGTAAAGGTAAAGAAATAGTTCAATTAAAGGACTGTGTTAAAAGTACCTGCTGTAAATGAACAAACTCTTAATAAACCGACCGTATGTTGCCATGGCATAAGAGTTGATATTTAATTAGGAGATGAATAATTTTGACAAATATTCACACAAAACCAAACCCAGAACGCCACCTTTTATCCCGTATTTCTGAGTGACAACGTTGGCAACCCTACTATTTCCTCTTTAAACGCATCTGAACTCAGAAAGGAACTGTTTAGATGAGATGAGTCTTTTTCCATCTTCATGAATCTAAGGGAGAGATTTGTTGTTTTGTCCCCTGAATATAAACAAGTCCTGGCCACTTCTCTCAACGTTCGCCATCCTTGCGTTTACTCAGTGGCAGCTGCGAGCACCATCTGGGAGGGCTTCAGCAAGGCCAAACAAAACAGGTTACACCTTTGGCCATGCCAAGTCCTGTAGCCTATTCCTGGTCTGCACAAACAACAGGGGCTAATCGCAATTTCATGCTCTGATTTTCCCCAGACCTTCATCCAAGCCCCGCAGGAAGAGAAACTTTAGCTCATTTGCAGGAAATATGGGCTGCATGAGCTTCCATATGGCCGAGTGAAGTGCTAAGCTAAGACTCTTTAAGAAGATATTTCATTTTACTAGGTTATTTAATTGTTTACCAACAATGTGGATATGCACGCACAGTAAAATATGATACTACACATACATAATATGACCACTACATTTTTCAGTAAATAACTACAGTAATTCTGTAAAGTAATAACATTTTAAACATATAAATAAAATGCTACTTTGTCTTAGTAGGGATCATTTAAGTTTTCTTTAAATGTTATGCTTTTTAAAGGGGTCATATGATGCGATTTTATATTTTCCTTTGTCATATATAGAAGATCCGTAAAGTCACAAAGTTAAAAGTGTGGGCCTGTTTGGGAAGATTTGCATAACAGCGGCTAAATATATACACAAAGAAAGAAGGCGTAACTTTTATTCTGCCACTGCTGCTGCCATATTGTGGAGATGCTGTGCTTTGGAAACTGATATTCCAAATATGGCAAGGGATGTCACATTTCCATTACATGCTTGTAATGGAAAATAGCAATTTATACATGTTGATTTATATATCTAAATGGAAAAAAACATGAAATCCTTAATTTTGGGTCTGACGAATCAATGCGCATATTTTGCGTCAACGTAATCGATGACGTCATCAATGACGTTGACGCGTTGTCCTAGCCCTAATACGCTTTGTAAAAATGTATGCATTACAAAAAAGGCAGGGCATATAGAAGAGCAACAATAATGTACGGTATGTGAAAAATAATGCAGTGTAAACACATTGCATTATACCAAATACACAAATTAGTTATTTTTAGCAACGTCATATGACCCCTTTAAATCTTTTCACGAAATTATAACTTCACTCTTAAAAATAAAGGTGCTTCACAGCCATGCCATTTATAACCTAAGGAACATTTCTTTATCACAAAGAACCTTCTGTAAAACAAAAAGGTTCTTCAGACGTTAAAGCTACTTTATAGAACTATACGGCCCAAAATGGTTCTTTTATGGCAGTGTTCCCCAATTCAGGTCCTTGAGTACCCCTCCCAAAATATTTTGGATGTCTTCTTTTTTAACACACCTGATTTAACTCATCAGTTAACCATTCTGGAAGGAGACTGATGAGTAAAATCAGATGTTTTAAATAAGAAGACTTTCTGGGAGGACCCGGATTGGAAAGCACTTGTTTATGGCATCATGAAGCACCTTTATGTGTTGACTAGAAAAACATTTGGAATGATTTTTCTTTGGTTTCCTATTGCATCATGCATCTCAAATCCCATTTCAACCATCATCTTCACCGACACGCTTTTCTCTGTCAACAAATAAAAAGTATCTAAGTTTGGATTTTTTTCACTTTTATAATAATTATAGTTAATAAAACGGTTTTATGTTTTCAAAAAGTTTCACAGCTTAAGACTGAAAGTCAAAACATAAACGATTTCATAGTACGAAAGTTATACTCTTAAGTTAGCAGATCCACTTAAATTGATTCAAAGAACAAAGTCTATCTTAGTAAACCTCACTCAGTCACAACTAATGCAAATGACGAATATTGGCAAGATTTGGCCAAAGCCCACATTCAAGTCCAAAATGCAGTGGGGTAAAATCTCTTACTTTTATCCCTCCGGTATTCGCTCAGTGCTCATGCAAATGTGGGTAATTCAGCAGGGCACAGAAAGCCCTCAACAAATTGCAGGTGTTAGGAAGCCGAAACAAAGGCCACTACAAGCCCTAATGGCATCCAGCATCATTAGCAACTCTTTGATGTGCATACTCCACTCACTCTTTTATCTCCTTCTCCCCCTCTCAGGCCTCCTCTTTCTCCATCTTACACTACCTCTCTCTCTCTCTCTCTTTCTCCTCAGTTCTTCATTAAATCAGTCTTTAGGGAGCGCGCCCACTCCTGTACATCTGTTTAGCTCTTACGCCAGTCTGTCTGTCACACATCAGTCAAAGTAAAAGCATCGCCGTGCTAATCTGCAAATATCCTAAAGTACCTGTTTATTCTGAGAGACAGCAGGAATGGAAAGCTAAGACGACAAAGTAAAGTGTTTACTTTCATTACGCCCGCGTGATTACGATGGCGTTTGCAAAAAAAAAGTATTAGGTGAAAACTAACATATATGCGAGTGTGCGTTCCTGTGTATCAATGGCAAGTTACCTGCTTTACATCCCAGCAGGTTTGAAAGAGGCTTTGGAAACACTGCTATTCAAAACTCTTCCTTTGAACTCCAGAGGATATAGAGACAGGACAATGCCAGTCTATTTGTGTTCCTCCTTTGAAGTCCACCCTCTGTCTATTAGCAAGAGAGCGTGTGCTGTCTGACAATAAATACTCCTCTATCTAAAGATTACGCTCGCAAAATATCTGAAAGGTGCCACACTGCCGCTCATACTCGGAAAAGAAAACACACAGTTGAGAACAAACCTTTAAAACGGAGAAAAAAAAACCTTTGGCGGCGTGTGGACCACATTAAAAGAGATCGTCGGCCGCCCCAGATGCAAAGGCGCTTTAATGAGTGGAAAGAATAGGCCGTCTTGGTTTTATGGAGAGTTATTGAGATATTAAAGAGCACAGGTGCAGGGCCAACATTGTTTACGTCAGCTAAGCTTCAGACACAAGTACGGGAATCTTCGCTGGCTTTGCTTGTCAATAAAGGATTGTGCTTGGCAATGAAAATACAGGCTAAGGATTTGCTCCAAAGCCAGGTTTAATACTCTACCTGCTTTTCTTTAGTAAACTTGATGCCACACACAATTTCTTCAGTCTGATATTGTCTGTGCTTGAGAAGAAACTACTTCTGGATGCTCCTCATCATGGAGGAAAACTTTCTTTCCAGCACAAAAACTAGAGAGCTTGTTCAAAATTGATTTTCATGGCAAAACAGGGCCAAAATAATCTAGGGAACAAGATCGCTCTCAATGTTCTTTAAAGAGGCACTCGCGGGTGTTAGAGTGACCTATTTCATTTCAGAGGAACTAAATATTCTCAGACAGGGAATAAAGCTCGGAGAATATTATTCACATTACTGCTGCATCCGACTATAGTCGAAAAAACTGGACACGTTGGCTATGATTACAACAAATCAATACACGCACACGCACATGATTATATGGGCTATTAAAGGGTTAGTTCACCCCAAAATTCCTTTGATTGTCTTCATAACACAATTTTAGATATATTTGATAAAACCGGGAGGCTTGTGTATGTCCCTGACTGCAGTTTGATTTTCACAACTAAGCCCAGAAAAGAATGAAATACATCGGCAAAAAGTTCCATGTGCCATCAGTAGTTTAGGACTGCAGGTGATATTGTCCATGTAAAACGCAATGTCCTCTCTCATGACAGCTTTTTTTTAAAGAAAAATCTCTCAAAAGAGACCATTGCAGCACTTGTTTGACTGTTAGATCTGATGTTGTGTGACAGATCAAATGCTTAAGTTTAACAGCTTTATTTTTTATATATTTTTTTTTATTTAATTACATTTTTCTAAAACTTCCTCAGTGATTGTCATTATTGCACATTTCGGCACAAAATACTAAAAAACTTTGACTGTTGCCATCATAAGCTTAATTTTATGTGACATTTGGCCCCTCATTATTCATTTTTATTTATTTAAAAAAGTCTATTTTGTTAGTTTGTTGTTGTAAATATTCCAATTGGGACAGAGATTGTGACATTTTCAAAGAGTTGAGTTAAATGTTTATGTTATATATTTTGGTTGCATTTGTAAGTAAAAATGTAACTGCTTAGCAAGGCATGAAATATAAAAATGTGGGTAAATTAATTCGATTGTAATCGCATCAAAGAAGCATTTGATGCATCGGCAAAAATCGCATCGCTGGCGGATAAAAATCAATTTTGTATCAAATTATAATGAACTGTCCGATTTACAGGTACACCCCTGGTTACACCTGGCATACACACTGCTGTGGAGTTTTCCAATCTTGAAAAAGGAAACTTTTGTAAATGCAGACCCTGTTTAGGGGACACGCTGCAGTGTAGACGGACCTAACCAGACACTTACGATCGCTCCCTTATTGGGTGTTCTGTAGCATTATGTATTCTTCCATGACATGTCAAGCCCCTATCATTTGACCAATTACACTACCGAAAAATGACAAGACCAGCCACAACGGATGTTTAAACAATACCATGGAGACTAACTGCAAGCTTTTCAGCTGTTTGAATGGTTTTTTAAGCCTTCATGGTGTGTTTATTGATGAGACAAACACCTAAAACAAGCACATGGGCAAACGTTTTTGCCACTTATGAGAACATATAACGTGACAGCCGGATTTAACAGGACAGCTTGTCATTTTTCAAGTGAAAGTGATTTTATTCTGTAAAACAGAGGACTGTAGATGTAAGCCATCATTTAGTTTAAGATCCTAAATTTTGCACATAGATACACAACCTTAATTTATCATACCAATAAAGCTTCTTTGACCTTGAAGTTAAATTGAAACACAAAGATGAAAAGAGTTTTACAAAACAAGATCTCTCAGCATCTTCACTAAAGATCAGTTTTTCATCTGAGCCCTGAGGGGTCAACAACTCCAGATGAACTAGAAGATATGCAAATCATTATAAAAAAAAATCTACGATTGGATGCTTTCCTCTTAATTTCACATCTAGAATTTTATATCTACTTTAGCATCAGGACTGGACCAGCGGTGTCTAATAAAAGATTTGCAGGACAGTTACAGATAAACATGTTTAAAGAACAAAACTGAAAAAATAAAATACAATTGTTCAACACTCTTATCTGTCTCCATGTTTTTTGGTCTTTGTCTTTCTGTGGCGAGGATCAAACGCAAAGAATCACTTTTCATGTGTTAATGTTATCTGCTTCCTTGAGGTGAATTAAAATGAACGATTCTATCATTATCGGTTTGATAAACTGGATTTAATGAAAGAATTATATCTAGAATTTGAATCAAAAAATAAGAAATACATTCCTCAACCACGAGAAGCTTTGAAATGCAGATATTGCCTGAAGCCATGAGATAAGGTCAATCCATCATAGTCTTAAAAACCAAAAAATATTAACAAGGACAGATAAATGTTTGGTTCAAAGCACCTTAAAAATGCAGAATTAAACTTAAACAAAAAAATCTATTTAAGACATTCAGTCATTTGATGCTTTGTTCATTTATCTTAGTACTTTTCAATGTCAATAATTTACCTTTTGGCAAATATTTTTTTGAAAGCATTTACATAAGATATTATTTGGGGTAATATTTTAAGGCCACTGAAATATATATAACAAGTATGTGTATGGACACTTGGGCTTCACTAAAAATGTATAATAAATAAAATATGATCCTGCAACACAAAATCAGTCATTAAGGTTATTTTTTAATTGATATGTACATATAATTAGCTTTTCACTGATGCATGGTTTGTAAGGATAGGACCATATTTGACAGATACAACCATTTGAAAATCTGGAATCTGAGGGTGCAAAAAAAATCAAAATATAAGAAAATCGCCTTTAAAGTTGTCCAAATTAAGTCTTAGCAACACATATAACTAATGATAAATTAATTTTTTATATATTTAGGGTAGAACATTTACAAAATATCTTCATGAAACATAATCTTTATTTAATATCCTAGTGATTTTTTGGCATAAAAAATTTATAATTTTGACAAGGTGTCATCTACAATAACTTTCAAAACTAACTTCACCCTTCTGAATGATTTTTACAATGATATTTAAGCAACCGGTCTAAATGTGATTTTAGTGGATGGATAAAGTCAGCTGACACACAGGTGTCCTCACAGAGTATGACAGATACAATAGCTGTGTATTGTAAAAGTTCCTGAAAGCAAAAACAGTCAACATTAAGTGTGTCCTGTCGCGAATGACTATCACCAAACCACAGGACGCCATTGTCTCCATGCCCAGTGAGCTCTGTCATTAAACTTTTCATTTATTCATGTCATGTGACATCTGCACTGTCTGTTATGTGTACAAACGTAAAACCTGTTGGATCTGATGGAGGTACTGTAACTACAGGTACTGAGATGAACTGAAACGACTTTCTTTTAAGAGCTACTTGACTTCAGTAATGTTTATTTATCAGTGTGACAGTATAGAGGAAAATCACAGTAGCTGCCTTTCCACTGCTAGGGCAACATGTCAGAGCATCAGATCTCACGCCCAACATTGATCCACACTCACACAATTGGACCTCCAGCTGCGGCACTTTGCCCTAAACCCGCCTTTAATCTGTCACTCTCACAACACCCATCTCACAGCTGGATTCAAATACTCGAGAGTGGGGTGTAGGAGAATGAACCAGGCACAAGCAGCGTAGTCATGATGGGATTTCACACTGGGCACATCTTTTTAGGAAATTAAAGGGATAGTTCACCTAAAATTTTTTATTCTAATTTAAATTCTAATTTTAAAACCATTTCGGATGGAACCGGAAGTGGGCGGGTCTTAAAACTGAAGTTTGTCATATTACATGAAAGTGGCATTTTAAATGCAATTTTGCTTTTAATTATAATTATAACTTAAATAAGTGTAAATATTTATTAAAAATAATAATATGAAATTTTAATCAAAAAGACAAATAACTTGATTCTCGTTACTAATATGCATGGAAAGCAAACAGCCTCAAACAGCTTGTGCGTATGTTTCATTGTATTGTATCTTTAAAATAACAAACTTGAAAGCACGTTGACAAAACTGTAGGCTACATCACTTTTCGGTCACCGTCTGACATCTTGGTTTCAGTTTAAAAACAGGCAGGAATTTGAAAATAAAATGCTGGACTTGCTTGATGTTTAAAGAGTTATTAAGAGAGATAAAGTTCGGGAACTGATTTATGTTAAAAAGTTATTAAGATCGACAAGACTCACGCTGACTGACAGATCTGAAACGCAATGCACAGACGCGCAAGTACGTGCACTGACAGAATAGTTCAAAAACAACTGTTTTGATAAGAATTTACAAAAGCATTATAAGCATTACAACAAACTTGCTGAGCTCATTATTATCTATGTCAATACAGCGTTTGCGAGAACATAACGAATTGTTTAAAAAAAAAACGTTCTCATTAATCTTCATCTAAATAAATAAATAATCAGATATTCGTTTAAAATGACAAATAACAGTATGCTCTATTATTTAAAAATCAGTATTGACTTAGTTCAAAATAAGCAACATGATATTAAACAATAAGGTAATTAGAAAGATTTAGTTCAAATGTTTCAGTTGTTACTTTATTTTTATGTAAATAGCAATTCATGTCTCATGTCATAGTAATCTTCAGTTAACATTTTGCTTTTAAAATGTTTAATTTTCATATTTTATCTATTTACTATTTATATTCATCTAGATTGACAATAAAGCTTGCTTCAACTAGAAGTAATTAAGAGATCATCTGTGACCGGGGTCACACAGAGACACAGAGTTATTAACGAATATTTTATTATCAGAGTGCAGCATTTTATAAAGGTTTTTTGGTCTTCTGTAATTAAATAAAAAAAACTAAAAGGGTCATTTTTTACAGCTGAGTTAAAATAAGTTTGATATTAGCAGCGTTTTTAAGATTTTAAACTAATTCCAAAATAAATCCTAAATAAGGGATTTGCAGAAAATGTAACTTGTGTCATTTTATAGATTGCACTCACTCACTTCACACATATATTATTCGTGCTTTAAGAGATTTATAATTTAGCGCTGTTCCAGTAAACACGTGATTATGTCTGGCCAAATATTTTTTCTGTTATTCAGATGAATTCGTTATTCGTTTTAAAGCTATTATCCGTGCCCTTCCGAATAACGTATTTGGCTTCGGGCACATTCCTAGTGCTAACCATCATTTATCAAAATATCTTCTTCATCATTTATCACAATACCTACACAAGATTTTTCCTACTATGGAAGCCAATGATTTCAACAAGCTGTGTGCTTACCATCATTTATCAAAATTTCTTCTTTTTTGTTAATCAGAAAAAAGAAACTCAGATTTAGAACAACATGAGGATGAACTATCTCTTCCACTTCAACCATATGAACTTTACACAGGAACTCAGGACTTTTGGGGGGGTACTGAGTATGTTTCCACCGCCGGAACCAGGATCTAAATACATTTCTGGGTAAAAATTTGCACCTTCCCTGCTTGCAGTAGCTCATAAAATAATTACATATATTAGATAAATTATCTAATTTGTTTAAAAAAAAAAAAAAAGTGTGTTTAAGGCCTAGTCCACACGGACACGGGTATTATTATAACCAGAGTTTTTCCTCCCGTGGTTTAAAAAAAGTCCCTTTCACACATGCTCGGTTTAAAAGAAATCTCCGCCTACATGAAAGCGCAAAAAAGCTGTCAAGAGCATGCCACACCAGCAGGTGGTGATATAACTCAAATCGTAAATCCACGTTAGCCAAATAAGAAGCTTTAATCAGAAGCAAAAACCCCAGTTTTACTGGCTACATGACAACACTGTGCCCTGATACTGCGTTTCCGTGTGGATGAATGGCCGAACCGCTTAAAAAAAGTCACGGTTATAAAAATACCCATGTCCGTGTGGACAAGGCCTAAATGATGTTTTATTAACATAGTTCGGAAAGAACACGTCAAAATAAGTTACTCAAGTGTCACCAGCTGCCTACAATCAGCTAATCAACATATCTGCCCAATCAGCATGAAGGCAAGCCCAAATATAATCACAGTCAAACTCACCTAAGGATTCTCTACAGTCCTCAGAATCCCTCCAGCACCCCGTCTTCTCTCACTTACCAGGTATCTTTTTAAACCGGGGGGGGGGACTCTGCGTTCGGGCCAATTACCAAGCTCATAGTCCTCTCCCCGGACAGCACGCCAAATAAATGTACCAATTTAATATATCTGACTTATTTGTAAGTGTGAACTCGTGAATAGGAAGTTCATGTTATGGTTTGGCATGTCACAGGAACACAGTTTGTTTGTTTGTCTCCAAAATGTACAACTCTCACTACTGGCACTGTAATACTGTGGTTGGTCAACGTTAACTGTTTATAGTTTAATTGTGTATAGTCACAGTGGTCTATGCAGCTCTTACCAGCTGTCAGCAAGAGTCAGTATGATGGGCAGAGCACAGCTCATCTAGATGAGATGGTGGTAGGGGCAGGAGGTGGGACAGTCTTGGGATTTGGGGAGGGGCCAGATAATCCTTCCTCCTCAGGGACAGACTCTATTGTGGACAGTAATTGATAATATTCATCCTCTCCATCCAGCATTTTTATTTGCCTGAGAAAGGGATAGAGAGAGAAAGATATTTGAGTAAAAAAAGTGATTTCAATTTTTTTTAATTTGTTGAAATCTAAATTACCTGATTTCTTTTAATATGAATCATAAATGACACAGGCTGAAGTAACAACTGTACAATCTTTCAGTACAGTGCAATTTAGTATTTCTTGTAGACGTTTTTATCCAAAACACTTTACAAATAAGAGAAAATTTTACATTTGGTCATAAAGCTAACATAAAGTTCATTTTACAAGGCCATGTTTTATCAGTTAAAAGGCCATTTTCAGTAGTTCACATTCCTATATACTTTTTAAATCAATACTAATGTTACAATTGACATGGAAATATAGGAGTACCTCCTTATATTAGGTCCTGCTCCCTTTGTTTTATTTTTTTATATTTCTCTTGATTGATTTACCTTCAGTATTGAATTGTAATTGCTCCTATTGTTTGTCAAATACTTATCACAAATATTTTATTAAGCATCTTACTCAATATGAGGTAATGAAAACTGTATGCATAATGTTTCTGTAGCTTAGTTGGTAGAGCATTGTATAGCAATACAAAGGTCATGGGTTCAAACCTCAGAAATACATACTGATAAAATGCATACATTGCAATACAATGCAAAGTTATTTAGGATAAAAGCACCTGCCAAAAACATGAATGTAAATAAATGCATAATAATAAGTAAAATGATTTGAAAATTGTTTTATAAAATAAAATCCTGCTTTACAGTGTAAAAAATTGCATAATATAGAAAAAAGTATAGGGCTAACCCTTCTAATAGGGCTCAGTGTACTTTACATGGCTTACTCTGGGTACTACAGTACATCGTTACAGTCCAAAAACTATACACATGTTGATCTATTCACACAGGACAGGTTTTTCCTCAAAACTTTTTCTCAACTGAACAAAGAAAGACATAAACATCTTGGACGACACGGGGGTGAGTACATTATCAGATTTTTTATAATAGTAGAGTAAACCTTTCAGAATTAACAAACATGTTTATCTATTCCAGTATTTCCAATCAAAACTAATATTAATGCTATAACATACAATACCATTTTGTTTCCATCTTTGTAAGAACAGTTGCCTCTGTGTCCAAATCATTGATGGGTCTGGGTAATAAAGTGTTGGGCTCAGTCAGAGGTATTCAGCTGGGATTTATGCAGACCAGTCAAGTTCTTCCACACCAGACTGAATTAATCATTTCTTTTTAAACCTTGTTTGTACATGGGGGCATTGTGAAAAAGTGTCCCTGCCCAAACTGTTGCTATAAAATTAAAGCTAAAATGTCTCTAGAAAATCATTATATGCTATTAAGATATGAAATGACTAAAAATACGTTCATTAGAAAAGGGCGTCCCAAAACATTTTTCCATATTTGTAAAAATGCTAAATTAAGTGCTTGAAAGACAGTCTGCAGTGAAAGAAAGAAATAAATAATAGAAAGAACTAGTTAATCTTTTCATATGGATATATTCGGCCTGGTTGAGGTATTAGATTAACCAAGCTTAACTTTAAAGACTGTGAGGTCATATATCTTCCTATTCTCTCCTCCCCAAAAATGATAAAAAGCTTTTATTTTCAGCTGTGAATTTGCATGAGGAGCAAACTGAGTCGAGGTCTTCTCTCGACTCCCCCTTTCTGAGCTGTTGGGGTGTTTAGATATGAAGAAGAAGAGCTGTTATTTACCCTAGTTTTCTGGGCTTCCTCTTGCTCCCCTGATAATCCAGATTTCTCTGCAGAGAGGACACAGAGAGATCGCACACAGGGTTAAGAGGAAATCTTCAGAAAAGACAAGCGTGCAAAGCATCGAACATACGCGAGAGAATCATTAATTTTTAATTCAAAGTGATTTTGTGTTGAATGTGTGCAGATGCTGATAATATCAGAAGTCACAGCATAATTTTTCTTGATCAAAGCGCGAGAGGCTGAGGCTGATGAGGCAGGCATCTTGCTCGGCTTTGATAAACCACATCAATTATTCACCGTGAAGGGAGACATCCTCACATGAAAGCAACAGATAAAGCGCCAAAGCACATGCTGGAGACAACAGAGCGGCGTGGGGGTGGGGACTCGAGGGTCTGGCACAGGTAGCTTTAATTGTATTATCATCTGGAAACAAAGTTAGACAAAGGTTTCCGTGGAAGGCTTTGAACTCACGTTGAGATGGTTGTAATAAAGACTGTCTTCCGGGCTGTTCAGGAGCTTGGGCTGCTGTCCTCTACGCCGAGGGGAACGGTGATGCAGCTTCACCAGCGGACCTGCGGGACACAAGCGTTCGGATCAGAGTCACGTATCAAATCATGTCGCCCCGCAGGAAACGTATGAGCACAGCGCTGCAAATACAGCTGACAGCTGTGACTTACGGCACAAGTGCGCTTGTAACAACACTGCACGTTTACTGGAGAACATTTGAGTGGTGCCTGTATGTACAAAAGCATGCGGTGGGTGGTTGCTGAGGCGTTGCTATGCAGTTGTTAAATATGTAATGTGTTCTTAGATGGTTTTAAATGCATTGCTATGTGGCTGCCAGGGTGTTCTGGGAGGCTACCCTTCTAAACAGTTCTTTCTTCATTATATTTTTATGGACTATATTTTGTTGAAAACTGCTAGTCAGCCTTTTTCAATCTCACGAACATCACCAAGCTATGGAACATACCAACCCTTCCTGAAATAATTATGCCAAACAAAAATTTCATATGATCCCTGTGAAGGATGACGCCAACTAAATGAACATAGGGATGCTCAGATCGATCGGCCGCAGATCAATATCGGTCGATCACAGTATTAAAGCTCACGTAACACACGTTGTTTCTGCATTTCTGATGTTAATCTGGAGTACCTATAGAGTAGTATTACATCTTTTATATCTCCGAAGAGTCTTTAGTTTAATCAGATTTATAAAAGAAATATTAGCTTTACCGAATCGTTCCGATAACGTACAAAAAAATATAGAAGGAGGAGTTACTACGGCGGGAGGAGCGAGTACGAGTCATGCAACACTTTAAACAACACTGTTTACCTTATGATTCACTACATGTTCGTGTCATTTATATAATTTTCACACGCCTATTGCCAAAATAACACAGAAGTCTTACCACATGCAACTCATGACCCGGTTGGGACTGAAATTCAGTGCATCAAACACACAAGCAAAACTCCGCTGCTACCCCGGACAATAAACTATATCCATTGTTTTCATAAGGCTGGATTTCTTCTCCTTACATCCAGAAACACACTTCTTCATTCATGCCATTGTTGAGTTTTGAAATTAAACAAAGCTGTGGCATGATGTGAATGTTTGTATGTTCTAGCGTCTCCCGCTGATTGACGGGTGGGCGGGGTTTTCCGGGGGAAGTGTCCATAAAAAGAACTGAAACGTCAGCTGGACCTGTAATCGAAAAAAAAAAGTTCCGAAACTTGTACGAACCCTGGCGAGGTGCTTTCGGCACAGAAATACTCTGTAACACGCCCAACTGCTTTTTTGACACTTTGCCTACGTTTAGCATGAGGAAACAACTCTAGAACTGTGTTAATAAGTCAGAATGCTTGAAATACCATTGAACCACCCCTTTAAGTGACTCGATCGGCACTCGCTAAATTTGCCGATCTCATGAACCAATCTTTCTGTTTACTTTTGTCATAGGGCTCCTGAATGCGTCCGCAATTGGAGACCATTTTTTCGCAGTGTGATCATTTTTACAACCCTTTGCTCATGTGCGACATGCAGATTTGGATTTCTCTCTCTGCCCTAACAGAGATACCACATAGCAAAAAAAATGTTAACAGTTACAGTCATCAAAGAGCTTGCATATCAGCTGGAAAATCAGTATCGGCATTGGTATCGGCCGATCATGACAACAAGAAATCTGTACTCTATATCGGCTCCAAAAATCGTGATGGGAGCATCCCCATACAAACTGCCAAATTTGACATAAATTGTAAATGCTATGATCACAACGTGTAATTATTGCTTTTTTCTTTCTGCTTAAATGAGTACTGTACATGATGTTAGCTAACTGTATAATTTACATTGAACAAGCTGACTCTCAACGCCTGTAAGATTTTAAATGAAGGTTTGCAACAAAGGTTTTGCCTAGAATTGTAAACATAGCCACCAACTATAAAAATAAACTCACCTCATTGTCCATCTAAACATTGTATGTATTTATGTATTTATTACTATATGTGCATATTTCTTTACAAAGTAACATTGCCGACTACTGACCTGGCATACGTAATACAGCGGATTTAGTCATAATCACAGATCCATGTAAACGCTTTTGTCGACACCATTGTCGTGTGTATGTGAAACTTTTAAAAAACACAAAGGAGAAAGATAAACATAGCCTTAATTTGTGTTCCGGAGATAAATGAAGGTCTTACGGGTGTAGAAAAATTATTAGGTGAACTAAACCTTTAATCTTAGCAAATAGCACTAAATATACATAAGCACACAATGGCACTATGTAGTGGTCGAGTTCACCTGGCATATATTTAAAAGTCAGCCACACATTTCTAATAACAACCTTAGCCTGGATATATCTTGACAATGAAGAATTCTGACGTTCACATAAAAGAACAAGCAGTTTAAATATGCAATATGTACAGTATGTTTCACAAAGATACATGAGATCCAACTATCTGATCTACTGAAACTCTGTCAGTTTACAATTATCGTGGATCAAACCGCATGTCAGGAAGAAAGAAAAGAGTCTTCCTCACATTCACTCGTAACCTTTCAGATCTACAAACACGACAAAACGAGCAGAAATCCAGGACACCTTTCTATAGCACCATGTATATTTAATATCTGGGTCTGTTTCATCTCGTCTTCACTTTTAAAAAAGTCGGTGCTTCGCAACTCATCATCTTTCCAGATTCTCTGTAAATCTTTTCTAAAACAGAGTTCAATGACGCACTCGTTCTGTGAAACGCTCCTGCGTGATGGCTTTGAACCGACTGAAGAACATCTCTATCCTTCTATAACACTTCAAAGCACCGAGATTCAGTGTCTCTCTCGCTGGGTGTAATTCTACTTTGCATAGATTTGACGTTCTGCTGCTTCAAAGACGTTTAAGGAGAAGGCGATGTACTCCACCGCTGTACAGTATAGTGATGCTGCGGCTTGTTAAGGACCAAGTAAAATTCATGTTAATTCAAAGCCATAAATAAAAGCTCAACATCATGTATTTGTATATACTGTATTACAAAAGCATGGATAACAAATAGAGCTTTATTCAGCTTCTTAATTATATGTTAAAGATCAAAAACTTAAAATGTGAGGACATGCAGTTAACATCCCTGAGAATGAAAAAGAGAAAGAGCAGTCTCCCTGTCAAATACTCTTCCAGACAGCCTTTAAGTAGTCTGACCTTGACTAATTACTGATCTGCTGATCATTGTGTGGGTTAGACCTCTGCCACAGAACACATGTGGGTTAGTGCCTGATCCTCCCCCTTTGTCTGAGAAATCAGCATCATTTAATCCAGAGCTCTCCCTTAGGGCCGTTGCACTTCCCCTGATAGACCAGCAACATACAGGCTGCCAGCAGCCGACTAAAATCCTGCCCAGGGCCAGCAATAAGCACAGCTGGAACTAGACAACTTACAGCGTATTGCTTTAGGTTTATTAAATTTGATTGGAATTAAATGAATATGAAAACCAAATTTAGCTCAGTACAATAGTTAATACATTTCATCATCATCATTTTTCTAATGACATTAAATTAATTACCTAATTTTCCATTAATAGCTTTTACCAAATTTGCGATTATAACCATTTCTGATACGTGTAAAATTAACAAAGTCTGTCTACAGGACATTCCACATCATGTCACCTATTGGGGTACCTCAAGGATTGATGCTTGGCCCCCACCTTTTCTCAACATACACAACATTATTGGAACCAGTTTAGACAGGTGCAATGATCTTCCAAAATGTAGCAATAGCGTCCCTCAGCTTTCAAACCTTATAAATCCTTCCTAGAAAAAACAAACAACAATAGCCACAACAAAAAAGATTATTGTCAGGTAGTGGGGAGCTCCTAAACCATTTTGAAACTGCATTACAAAACGTCTAATTTTATTATTGTCTTGAGGCAGGATCATGACAGGTCCCTGTTTTGTGTGAAAGCACTGGCTATGTTTATTCATGCCATGTGCTTTCTGTCTAGTCTTCTGACCCCGCCCCCTCGTTTCCTCGTTAATCAACCCATTATTGTTTGCTTCATGTCACCTGTTTCCCTCTTGATTTGCTTCCTTATTTAATTCCCTTGTGTTTGCTGTCCTGTGATGATTCGTTTGTTCTTACATCTGTACTTACCTGTAAAATCTGAATGTCAAGAGAGTTTGTCAAGTGTATTGTTCAAGTTTGATTTGTATACCAGTCCTGTTCCTGCCAGTCTATCTGACTCTTTATTCATGGGTCTACAACAAATGGTGTGGGACGCGTTAAACACCAAAGTTTGTGCAGAAAAAGAAGTATGCATAATAACAATAGCGATGCTTCGCCAGCACCACTACCAAAGTTTTTCCAATAATAGAAAAGCTCGTGTTTGCCACAGTTTCATGTACATTTGAAATCACCAAATGCATTAAGATTGCACAGTTTCAATAAACCATGTGTGTTGTGTTGTGAAGATTAGGTCAGATATAATTCTTTATTTAGGACTTTAGATTTTTCTGAGATTGATTGATTTGTCTCATGGACTGCTGGGTAGTAAAAGAAGAATAAAGTAATAGAATAAATCACTAAGGGGTTGAGTTTTTTTGGTTTGTTTCACCATTTACCTTCCATATTGTAAATGTTTGTATTTGATAGATAAAAAGGCTGTGAATTCTTTTCAAAGAGAGGTTTTAATTTGACGAGACTCAGGCCGCCTCTTAAAAGCATCTCCAAATCCCTTGAAAATCAGAATGTGCTTCAGAAACGACATAAAAGAGATGCTAAAAGGGGTTTAAGCTGTATAAACGCGGGAGGCGTATTGATTCCCGTCGCTCACGTGCGCTGATCACCTGACATGTCTCGGGCTGGGCCGAGCCGCCGGAGTTTGTTTGTACAGATGGAGGGGGGATTGTAAGGCAAAATCATCAGCAGCGTTCTTTGATGTCTAAATGAGGCATGTGCAGACCAGGCCAAACACACACACACATTACAAACACACACACTCCTGAACAGAATCAAAATACACACACAGATAAAAGTGTAAAGAGACACACTATCTCGCATACCTACAGTGCACACAGACACACACAGACAGACACAAACACATCATACACCGAAACACAAACACACACACAGACAAATACAGACCGCATTCCTGAAGACTTGCAAACAAAGCTACTGAACAACAATACAGCGAGACGCTTCAGTAAACTTCCAGACCAATGTTAAATGTTTTGTTCTGTAACTCTCATTTATCCCTACTAAAAAGCTGATTGGCTGGTTTTAGCTGGTATCCCATCCTGGTTTTAGCTGGTTAAACTGGTGTAGCAGGCTGGTTTTACATGGGATTTGGACGCTTTTTAGCTGGACTAGCTTTGCCAGGCTGGAAAGACTAACATCAAATTACATATTGAACCTTTAAACTGACATTTCGGGACAGTGTTTGTAATGAATCAGTAAACACACAGCAAAACTTACTTAATCTTCACTGCACATATACACTAACACACACACACTATCCAATGGTCATGGGAAATCCGACATGATAATAAGACTTTAACTCAAATCAGTCACACCTTAAGAGGATGAAGTGAAATCCACCCACCACATCACTAGGACTTAAAAAACAGTATCACAGATGCTTATATGCTAATATAAAGGACAGTGAAAGACAAATGTTCTTATTTAAAGTATAAGTTTAAAGTCTCAGTCTGTTACTCACCCGTATAAAACATCTGTTCTTTATATCTTATTAAACTCTATATCTGACTGACATTAAGAGGATTTCAAAACATTCCCACCATACGGCGCTTAGTTATATTTCACCTACTAAAACAGGAGCAGAAGTTTTGCAATAGTATGACAGCAAAAATACCAGAGAGAAAGCTGATTGTCTTCCAGTCCTCCAGCAGGTTGGTGTTACAGACACATGCACACCAAAACATATCTGTGTTGATCTGACATGTGGCCGACACAGTCAATAAGGTGGCCATTTAGACACAGTCACTGAGTTTAATGCTGCACATGCAGCCTGTGCTCTTCTGCTGCTGAATTTAAAGGGATACTCCACTTTCATTAAAAATAATTCTGATAATGGGCTCACCCCCTTTCTTTCGTTACTTGAAAAAGAAATTAAGTTTTTTTTAAGGGAAAACATTCCAGGATTTTTCTCTATATAGTGGACTTGAGTTGACCTCAACAGTTTACAGTTTTAATGCAGCTTCAAAGGACTCTAAATGATCCCAACCGAAGTATAAGCGTCTTATCTAGTGAAACAAAATATTAGCTTTTTAACCACAGCTTCTCGTCTTACAGTGTGATGCACCAGCGTGACCTTACGTACTACGTAATCACATCGAAAGGTTACGCATGACGTATGTGAAACTACCGCTCCAATGTTTACAAGTGTGGAGAATAAGGACCGTTCAGACGTTGTTGTATGATGAATGATAATAATTAATGTTTTTGAGTCAGTTTATTGTTTAAAATGGTTTGCAAGTGTGCGTTTCACATATTTAACACGTGACCTTTCGATTTGATTACATAAGGTCATCAAAAACCGGACAATCCTTATTGTACATGCACAACGCCAGCGACATTGTCACTGTATGTCACTAGTCTCTTTCAATTGGGTCATTAGGAGGCGATCCTAATTCTGGTTGTCCTAGTAAAAACTATAGACGTTTTATCGGACGCAAAGCGTTGTTGCGTTTAGGTGTCTTAACTTCCGGTTTCTGTTTGTTTAATGGTCTGGCTAGTGGCTGAACTGAACTCTGAAACAAATACCTTGTCGAAAATAACAAATGTTTTGGTTTCCTAAAGACGAGGGGAGACGGCGATCATGGATCACCCCTATGTAAAAAGAGGTTTGGCAGCCGATCTGTAGTTAAGATTGTATACATTAAACACAGTAACATCAGCTCAGTGTCATTTTTGATACGCTTTAGCTATGATTTTAACTAAGGTAATATACTGTTTTTCTGGTAATCAGAAAAAAACTACTCTAAAATTAGTTATTAATTCTTTTCAGAAATTTACTGGAAGATATATTTGTTCCACGAAAGACATTTGTTTATGTAAATGATGAAAGATGGATGACGTGAACTCCACTGCTTTACTCTCATTGTTTGTCGCTCCCAAAAGTTGCTCGTCATTTGCATAAAGCTGAACTGTTCTTAGCTTTGACTGCATAGCTGGACACGCCCACTTTCTGTCACCAATAATGGCTGCGCTTGTGTCGCTGGAAAGTGGCAAATTACCATTTAGGCTACGTTTACAAGTGGGCGGCTATTTTCATAAACAGACATTTCAACCTCTCCGGTTTCAAAAATATTACCGTGCACACATGTCAGTTTTCAGAAAAGTGTTCATTAACACGTACCCGTGCATATATGCCGTCAAAATAAGCTCAAGCCCACGTAAGCCAATCACCGGCAGCGCTGGTGGTGACCCGAACTGGTTCTTTGTGTTGGAAGGAGGAGTTGTTGCAGTAGGTGTTCGGTGACGTTGTATTTGCAAATACAAACCAACAAAACGAGTTTGCACGAACATAAATGTGATCTTGTAAGCGTTCAGAGTAGCAGTCACATGTAAACATAGGTCACACTTTTGATGTAGGAGCGAGCTCAGGCGCATACTCTGTGACGTTGCCTGGTTAAACATCCGTTTGTCTCAGTTTACATGCAACCATGCAACCGAAGATTTTCAAGATCTCCACTCTGGCTGGAGTTTTTAGAAACAATCGGTTTCAAAGGCGAGTTCTCCGTAAACGAGGGACACAAACAAAGGTAAATCTCTCAGTTTTTAAAAATAACCATGTACGTGTAAACAGGGCCTTAGATGAATTATATTGTCGCTCTAATGTTGCTAGTTGCTGGCGGTGTGCACGCAGCTTAACCCCTTAACCTATGCTGGGATGTAAATATAAACATTTTCTGAGTTAATATAACCCAACGGCTACACCCGACAGCATAAACTTAAATCATAATATAAAGTTTTACAGTGATGTCTAAAACTGCTGTGTTGGGATCGTCCCTTTTTGACCCTTTATTGAAAATAACCCAAAGAGCATCATTCATTAAACAGTCTTACTGAACTTCCTGTGTCCCCTTAAACCATGTTTATAGCATAATTAACATGTCATACACACCATTCATATCCCCGTAAACCAACACACACACACAAACGCACACACACAACATTTATTAATAAAATTTGGACAGATGTCATGGCATGTAGCTCCTTATGTAACAGATTGAGAACAAATCAAAGAGATGTCAGATGCAGCAGAAACCAAGAGTAAATTCATTTAGACACAATCTACCTAGAGGAAATTTCTACTTCACTAAAGTTAATCCATCAAATGAGTGAAGTCACACTAACCAGGAATGACACTATCTGTTCATGTGCACACACTCATTTGTTTTCTTACTCATTTCTGTTAATCCTATAAAACTTTTGATCTTGTTTTTGATGATGTTTTCAAATGACACGTTGAGGTGCGTTTCACAGCCAACGCATTGAGTAAAGCCCAGATCAGACTATTCCAACACTCCCACACCCCAGAAACCTTCAGGCCAATGTTTAGCTCTGCCATCCGCACGTGAATAAATAAGAGATGGCAGCATACCGTGTTTCTTTCTAGAATTTTCTTTATGCCTTTCAAGGACACTTATGGATATGAAATAGCATCATTGTCTTTATACGTCCATACTTTATAAGTGAAAGTTAGTTCTCTTGTGTTGCTCTCTGGTAAAAAGGATCAGGCTTCATGGTTACTAAAAGTTGAGCTCCTTATGCTAACCGGCTTTATGAAGATTATGCTTTTGGTAAACATACACGTCAGTAGTGAGAAAACAAGAAAGGTAAATTATGATGGCGCTCAGAGAGAGAGAGAGAGAGACTCTCAACTTTAAAGGATCATTCGGGGTAGCTTTCAACATGTATCATGCTGTCAGTTACTACAGAAAATAATCTCACATGTCTCTCAGTGTGAAAAAAGAAAAAACATGAATAAACCTATGGAACCTGCAGAACAACACTGGCACTTAATAGTAACATGTTTTTTAGTTGATCCGATCACAAGTGGACAATGATAAATACAGGTGAAAATGGGGATCAAAAGGTTTTGTAATCCACTTCAACCACATTTCAACACATCACCACATGTCATCCATAAAATAAACACTCATGGCTGAATGTGTTTAAACCTGTCATTACCTGTCAATCACTAAAGCAAGCGTATTAAACACTGCCAGTTTCAAACAAAAACAACTCTGCCTGATGTTAAGATCTGTGCATGAACATAACTATTATTAACATTCAGTGACACAGATTATCTGAAGTTTACTTAACTTAAAAAACAATATTCATAAACAACATGCTTGTTCTTAAAGTCCATTTTAAGTTTTAAATACATTGTTACATATTATTATGTGATGTGTGTGGTGAACCTCCCCTCAAAATGTAAAGAAATAAATAAAGAGCTCTGATGCAATGGCCGCTAAAGGCCACCTCTATCAAAGATAATGATATTGAATAGGGATGTTCATTTCAGTTAATATTCCTGACTGACAACCACAGCTAGTTATAATATTAAATTGCCATTGAAAAATACAGTTGTCTGTGACCCCGTAAAAACAGTACAAACATTTTATTTAATTTGAACGTGCAAACAACAGCAACAGGTCAACAACAGAACCAGGATTCATAAATTATGAAATTTTCACCCAACATTACATTATAAAATTTTCATGTGATCAGTCCAGAGGATTAATATCCCAAAATATATTTTTTATCTACCACAGTGTCCATTTCTAAAGCAGGACACATTTCAGAAAGTTTTGCTTTTGCGTCTACTTTCTCTGTTTGTGCAAAAAGAGAGATGATTTTGGTCAGGGTCTGAGACAGAGGCGATCAGTGAAGGTCTGTCCGGAAACGAGCGAGACAGATCTTGCGCGCACACACGTACGTCTCCATGCAACTTCCATACTCAAGCATGGACACAAATGCAGTACAAATGATTTCTCATACAAATGATTACTTTACCAGACCATCAGGGCAGCGATAATTTGCGTCACTTACAGGCCATTCACAAATTACGGATAGAAAAGTGGTGAAATGTTTGTAGGCAGATGCGTTAACAAATATTTTTTTCTTTTAACTGATAAGAGTGTCAGGATCCTGCCATAGAGTCTTGTTTTATATTTATGTTTTATCATGATGGCAGGGTTCTGCCAGCCTCATGTTCTATGTGGAGGCTCATGGCCTTGTAGATTGGGTCATGTGCCTCTGGTGGCTCATTTTAGTCCCCGCCCCCTTTTTCTCCCTGTTAATTATTCATTATTAGTTCACTCCCCTCACATGTGTTGCCCTTGTTATCTTGTTTAGTTTTCCCTATTTAATCTCCTCTTGTCTCTTGTCTTGTGCTGGGTCATTGTGTACTGATGTGCTGTTTTGTGTAGAGTTTGTGTATTATTTCAGTTTAGTTTAATATCTATGTCTTGTCAATAATTTTATTGTTTACAATTTACATTCCTCTTTCCAAGTGTTAATCGTCCACAAGATGTGACAAGACATTACTCCCATTAAGTTTAATGTAACATCGCACGCCTCTTAGCCAATCAGATTCGAGAACCAGAAAGAACTGTTGTATAATATTATTTACGATACTATAATTGTATATTATGTGAGATGATGACTGTCACAAATCCTCTACATCACAGGTGGAAAGATAAAAGAATCTGCATTTAATGTCCAAAAATGACAGTAGAAGTATGTTTGGGTCAGAGTCTAGTACACAGTCTGTGACCTCCAGAAAGTCTGATATTGGGAGGTTAGACAGAGATAATGTGAGTGTGTGTGTGTATCTGTGGAGTGACAGCAGCAGCATTAGAGACGGGAAGTGAGCAGAACTCCAGACATCTGGATCTCTGCCATCTCCCCTGACGCGCGCGCACACACACGCACGCACGCACGCACGCACGCACGCACACACACACACACACACAAACACAAATCTCCTGCGATCAAAGTGCACCCTGCTTACCCCATCCACACATCAAGACACACACTTAAATATGTTTTGTAAAGAGACAGAATCAAGCCTGTAGTTTAGCCAGAAATGCCTCTGATGATGGTATCAAACAGTTTTGTGTGTGTGTGTGTGTAGTCTGTGTGTATTGGCTCCGAGAGCAGTCCAGTCAGCAGTTTTGTGTTTTGCATATTTAAGGTGAGGTAATTTGACTTAAATAGCTTTAAACAGCCTGGCAGGCTACAGACATCTCTATCTTTCAGCACATTATTAGTGTGTATACAGTAAGAGAAATTTTAGCGATCTAAGCGCATTGTCTAAAGCACATAGCGCAACGTGAAATGGGCGTGTCCGAATCCACTTTTGCTAATTTAACGACGGGAAAAATGGTTTGTGCGCCGAGCGCATGGTTGAAAGGGGTTGGTCTTTTTTTATGAGTAATGGGAGTATTTTGGACGTAAGGTGCAATAAACCAATGAGAGTCTCAGCTCTCATCCCCTTTAAAAGCCAGTTGCGCTGGCGCTGTGTCTAATACCTATTTAGATTACTGACTTTGTAAACTGAAAAACTTAGGCGGAGGAAGAAGATCCCCAGTTTAAGATTAATGTTAAATAATTGTGTTGTTTTTCACTTGTATTGAAATTGTTATTTTTTATTAAAACCTTTAAAAGACTTTTTCTTTTAGTCATGGAAGTAAAAATAGCAGCTTTTAATTGCTTTAAGGGCTATCCAATATCATAAAAAAGTATGTAAGAAAAGAGCAGGAGATAAAGAATTTACAAACGGCTCTCCGCACGTTTCAGCACTTGGACAGCGTCAGTTTTTTTTAAGCATTACTTAAGAATGTTTCTCATCTCACCATATCCACAAGTACAGAGTCATCATATACAATAAATCTGTGAGGTAGCATTAAAAAAAAACATTTAAAAACAGATGCATTTATTTAAAGCAAAGCATTTATTTACTTACCAGGCTGCAGGTGAAGCAGCTCTTTGTGCCTTCAAACATCTCATAATTAGTCCTCATTTATGTCCAAGAGACTCAATAATAATCTTTTACATTCAATCCTTTAATCTTTCATATTTAAAAGCGTTTTTTTTGTGCTGCTGCGCATTCATGTATGTGATAAGCAAACCCGCGTTGTCGTCCCGTTTATAGGTCCATATTACTAATGCGCTCTTTAAATAACAAAAAACATATTGCGCCATCTTTAAATAACAAAAAACATATTGCGCCATCTTTAAATAACAAAAAACATATTGCGCCATTGACTTTAGAGCAGGTTTTTGTTGGTCAATGGCGTAGTCTATTTTATTTGCCTCAAAATAGCAACGCGCCAACAATGCGCCTGAACACACCTCGTTTTCAGACCAGAACGATATGCCATGGGCGCAAAAGGGGTTCGCAAATGTATTTGCTATTTAAACAACGTGGCGCTAAATGTGAAAATTATAATTGCAGAAGGTGGAAACTAGCTAAAGACACTTGCGTCGTGCATTGCGCTGCATTGCACCGGGTGTAAGATAGAGCCCCAAGACTGCATTTGAAACTTCTTTCATACTATATAGTAGGCGAAAAGCAGTAGGCGAGTATTTCCGGATTCATAGTATTCCAAAAACAGTAGGCAAAAAGTATAACCTACTACTTCCGGCAAAATCTTGAAGTGTTCATTCCATGGACCCTTTACTATCCCGTGAGCCCCTGGGAGAGGAGCTATCCAATGAAGAAGAAGAAGGAGATGCATTGTTTTGTTTTGTTTTTATCAAAAAGCGGTATTGTCCCAATACTTAGGGAGGGCACTGTATGTCTGTGAAATAATAATGTCAATTTAATATGTCACCTAATATTATGTCAGAGTCTGCTGCTTGTGTTGTAAGTAAACATGCTGCACAGTGTTTTGTACATGAATATATGTAAGAGCTTTCTTTGATATTTCAAAGATGTTGATGAAATAAGCTCACACAAATTTCACACGCTCACAAAATTAAACTAATAAAGAAACAGAGAGCAGCAGCTTTAGTTTTATCAATGAAAGCCTAAATATAGCGCTGTACACTGTGCCTTTACACCAGAAGTCAGAAACGATGTAAAACCAGGATTGTGCTCAGTACATCACATTAGATGAATAGGCGGAGAGTAAAGGCCGCGGTATACTTTTTTTCCGCGTCCGGCTCGCGCGCGCACACGTCCGCGCAGCTTTTCGAGTATACTCCCCGCGGCTACACGCGGATGGCCGCGTTCGACACTATACGCAATACAAATGATTTCTTATTCAAATTATTAGTCTAACAGGCTGTCAGGGCAGCACTGATTTGGCGACATTTACAGTACATTAAAACATTAGGATAGGAGAAGAAAAGTAACTCATCCACCATTGCAAACACAGTTTAGAACAAACAACAAGACAACAAAGAACAGGAATCAATCAAACATGCTCCAGAGCTTTCTGTTCTTGGAAGAAGTAAAAGTTAAAGAAGAAAAACCATAGTGTGTGTGCAAATGCTGTCTATTTTCTTTGTATAATTGTTTATAGTGGAGTGCACTGTCTAAATATTTTCACGCGCATGCGCTGTTGTACGCGGACTGTACGCGCACTGTCCACGCGGTCTCAAATTTTGGGCTGCACGCGGACGGTCCGCCAGCCGGCCGCGGACCCTCTTGATGACGAAAATGACGTCATGCGGACGGCGCGCATACGCGGACGTCCCTAGTATACTTTCGGCTTAAGCGGTCTCGTTTGGCTGTTCAAACACATTCACGTTTACACCACAAAAGCAATTCGGTCAAAAGTGTTTTCGACTACACGGTGCTAACTAAATAGTAGTAAAAGTGGTTCACTGGCTCGTAATCATAGGGGAACCATTTTAAGTGCTATATGGCACTTATGTGGTTCCTGAGTAGGACCTTTGTAGAACCCTATTGTCATGGATTAAAGTGAAAAAAATTCTTCTGACTGAAATTTTTTTCAGGCCAAGTCATATTCCTTGTAAAAAGGCGAGACCAATAGCATTCTAAGGGGAGATGTTTTTTGCCATTAATGCCATATTAAAGTCTACTGTGGCATTTATAGGGTTGCCAACTGTCACTATGAAATACAGCAGCAGTGCGGGTATGTTTTTTGTGAATAAACAGTGTTAACACTTAATTACAACATATGATAGCTTTATTACTAGTTTGTTAATTTACAGCTTTACTTTTAACACAGTCCTTTAATTGAACCATTACCTTTAATATCTGTCTAAAACAAAACACTTGTGACTCCTGCACTAAGGGTTAAAAACGTTATCCCGTCATGTTAATCTACTTGTTGTGACAAACTAAAAAAAAATTTATTCTGTAAAATGTAGTTTGCAGGGCATTTCAGATTAAGGTGAAACAGCTTAATAACTCCCTATATAAAAAGAAATATGAATATCACCACCTTTAATGAACCTTAATTATTTATTCATTGTAAATCTTATTAATGTTGGCATTTACTTATACATTTTTTTAAATCAAGGTTGAAACTGTTAACATTAGTGAATGCACCATGAACTAACATAATCAATTACTTTAATGACATAAACATGAATTAATAAATGCTTATATACTCTATATTTTCTATAGTTTGTTCATGTTATATAATGCATTTAAAAAAGTGAACAAATACAACTTTTTCATATCATATTATTCAGTACACATAAACTAATAATCCAGGGTCTGTTCTGTTCACACAACAGCTTACAGTCACAGCTCTAATACAGTAACGTTATGTATGAATATAAACCCTGAACGAGCAACTCGAATTAAAATCGTGTACAATTCGCACAGGATGCCTGTAATCATAGTGACAGTTGTACATTGAATGACTGTACCCTTTATCAACAAATTATTATTTTACAATAGAGGCAGAGCTGAGGTGCTATTTTATGTGCAATGTTATGCACTTAAAACAATGCATTGTGCGCAACGTACGTATATTACACAATAACAAAATTCAAGCTCACGTATAAACAGTCAGTGATGAAATAAGGATAATAAACAATAATGTATATATCTTAGTAAAGGTATAAATTGATTTAGTCAAGAGCAGTGAGAGATTAATTGTTTGATTAACATTAGTGATAGATACGCAAAAAAGTTAACTTTTTTCTGCTGTTTACTTTCTCCTAAGCTCTAAATGGTCGTGTTTGAGGATACTTGCAAAGACTGGATTTTTGACGCATAACCTTATGTAAATAAAGCGGCAAAAATACTCACAAGCTCAAAGAGAAGCGAATGTGTGACTTGCTTATTCCCCTCATACAGAAACAGCGCATTTAACACTGTTGTTATTGTTTCAATTTAAAATCACTTGTTTTTAAATGCGGATACATGTACAAACGTCAACATTTCTTGACCACGCGCACATGCAACTACAAGAAATGACATCAAAGTACTGCGAGAGCATTTCGGAAGCAGTCTCGTCTAATGAGTTCTCGGTTCGCTCTCACGGGATTTTGATGTCATCTGACTGCCTCTTGGTTCTTGTGGCGCCAAGTGAAGTTTACCCATGAGTTTAACAACTCATTGTATCAGCCACTGGTTAGATCAGTGTAGCGGTCAAAAACTATCACGTACGAGACAAACCAATTACCCCCAAAATACAGGACCCTAGGCTTACTGTGCAAAGACACGTAAATTACCTGGCTGTTTGATTTTCTTAGCCCACGAACTGAAAGGCTTGCCAATCTTCCTCATTTCGCTAAGTCAAGTTAATCTCCATTGGTCTTATACACCTTTATCGATGTCCAAAACATCGGATCCTTCCTACATTACAAGTATGTCCATGCTAGCAGAAATAAAGTTTTACCTCAGCTTAACGTGAGATACAGCCAGAAAACCCGGAGTGGATCTGGTGCGTATGATTACAGAACGCTTACAGTGAAAAGAGGAACGTGATTTCGCTCCACTCCAGGCTTTGATCACATTCCACTTAACAAGGTGAATACACGGCGTCTTTATGAAAAGTTAATTTAATAATTTTGCAACTGACGGAAATCCGTCGTAGACTCGCTGCAATCGACGGAAATCCGTCGCTACGACGGAGAACTTTAATCCATGTATTGTGCTATATAGAACAATATCTGGTGCTATAGTGGTGCTATATCACCCACGGATGGTTCTTCATAGGCGTTTTATAGGTGCTATATAGCACTTAAAATGGTTCCCCTGTGATTATGAGCTTTTAGTGGTATTCAGCACTATTTTTTAAGAGTGTACCTCTGGATGTGGTCGAAAGTGGACGAGCTCAAAACGTTTTGAACACCATTTACCTCTGTATTTAGTGTCATCCACTTGTGATCCGACTGGCCAAAACGCATCTTAATACCAGGTGTAAACAGCCTCAAAAACATGTGAAAGCACAAACACCATAAACATCATAAGAATCGATAGACAAGACGACAGTGTTTCCCCAAAAATATCTTAAGTGTGGCACCTAAAGTCTTTTGGCCAATCAGAATCAAAATAACAGCATTGTCTTCATTTTTGGACTTTTGGTCAATCAGCATCATCGTCTTTACTATGTATCAAGACAACTTTTCACAGCACAACAAGTCTGAGCACAATAGTAATGTTAACTTGCCAAATGCGGTAAGTGTGTCATGATAAATTTTCCCCTAAACTCTATCAAACTATTTGTTGAAGCTTGACAGCAGGTAAGCTAATGTCTAAGCTATTAAAATGTCACTTCAGAATGAATCTAAATACTTTTGCTTAAAGCAAACTCCTGCACATGTATCTCTATCTGATATTAATGTCTGTCAATAGAGTGACACTAGGATGACGTATTTTTGAAGGCAAAACCCAGAAGCGAGTTCAGCACTGCAAGTCCCAAAGTCAATAGGTTTTTTAAATGGGGTTTTGGTTAAACGCCAGAATCAAAAATGCTTTATTGCCTGGTGTGCTTACAAGGAAAGTGTGCTCTTCATTGGTTATGGAAGCTTTAAGTGCACACATTTAAGCCACCAACAAGACAATAAAGTAAAGACAATGACTAAAGACAGGATGAACAAAAAAATAGACAAAAATACTAGGGAGCTCCAAACCGAGGCAGGCATCCGCAGCAACATCATGGTCAGTATCAAGATCTTGGTGTAACATAAGCCCAATATATTTATCCCCACTCGTGACTTTTTAAAGCTTTAAAGTGTCTTTAAAAAAAGGTGGTTGCAGGGCTCCAGACTGCTACCAAATGGTTGCTTTTTGCCTTAAAAATTTTAGAGTGTGCCACTGAATTTTACAAACAGTCACACATGTGCGACCAGTAAATTTTACCTTTATTTTTGATGTGACACTGAATTTAAAACAGCACATTGTACTTTCTGCATCTATCATCAAAGTATTTATTAGTAATACAGTGTATTACCTAGTAGAAATGTGAATATTTGGTTAGCATGTTGATTTACGGTGTGTGCCCCTACATTTTCTGGTTGCGCCCCTAAAATTTTCAGTTGGGGGCCACTGTGCTCCTAGAGGGAAAAGTTAGTCTGGAGCCCTGGGTTGGTAACAATTTGCTACATTGCACTACAGACGTTGTTAGGGGCTAACTTAAAGCCATGGGAAATATGTATAAGTTTCAGGCAAAATGAACAAAAAAATTAAGTTACAATACTCAATATTTGGTTTAACTGAAATCTGAGAATTTAAAAGTAATTTTTTATGTTTCATCCACTTATTTGGGTTTATATAGGTATAGATATTCTTCACAGATTGAACAAACCACTGTGTGTGAGAATATGATCTCCATCTGTCATCTGTGATGTGTGTGTTTCAGACACACAGGGATGTGTTTGGGGTCACCCCATACCAGTTACCAGCTGTCTAACCCAGGCGAGCTGTAATGATCTGACAGTAATCCGGCAGCACCGCAGCACCGAGTGTGTGTTATATTATCTGCCTTAATCCGATAATCCGTGGACACACACGGCTAATCTCAATCCCACCCCCACGCACACCTTCCACCGGTAATCAGTCTAATGATGGACCTCCGGCAACCAATCTCATCAGCCCCGCCCCTACAGTTGCCCCTGACTGACACACACTTTTACTCTATACACACACACAACACACACAGCTCGCAGGCAGCTTTCATTAATGCAATTCACAGCCCAGGGCAAAACACAAAGCAAACATATGTTCAGCAAATATGTGTGTTTTGGTCTTTGTGTCGCTGTGACTGTGAGCGTCTAATAGAGTCACTGGCATGCGAGCCTTTGATGCGATTGGTGTTTTTTAAAAACCCTTGACAAAGACACATCTCTCATCCACTGTCTGGGCCTTACTAAAGCTCAGCCAAACCGTAAGCTGATATGACACAACGTGAGAATAACTGAGGCACTGCTGGAATTAAAGCAATACTTCACCAAAAATTTACATTTATTTATCCTTATATCTGTTTGTACTGTTGAACATGCACAAAAGGATAAATATTATATTGTTCAAGCTGCTTTTTACACAAAGAAAGTAAAGGGACTGTCAAGCCCACAAAAATAACATGAAATAAAATATAAAAGTAGACCATATATGATGAAAGTATTCAAGATGTATAACAGATTTATTATAAATATTGAACTGCATTTCATGGTGTTGTTGTGCAATGTTATGTTAGCAGTGCAAAAGGTTCTGGGTTTAAGTCTCAGCCAATACATACCGGAAAAACAAAAATGCATGGTTTGAATCCACTGTAAGTGGCTTTATATAAAAGCATCGGCCAAATGCGTAAATGTAAATTACAAATCAAAGTGAAACTGAAGGTCTTTCTCTTTTGTAGCTCTCAGATCTTCAGTTCTCGTGCTTCAGTGAATTCAAACTCGATGTGTCACAACATGTTTGACATCATTGATGCCAAATACCAGCTTTGAATATGCTGAAGTCATTTTATGCTGCTTATTTGGACACTGATGGTCATTTGGAGCTTGATGGGGTTCATTAAATTACAGTTCACATGTTTTTCTTAAGTCACAAAGGTTTGATATGCGAGTGAGTGAATGATGTCCTTGTGCTTTAGCTCTTTGTATAATGCTTTGTGTGTGTTTTGTTAATATCTGGCTTTGTAAGTATTGTGAGGATGTATTGGTATGTATTTGTGTGTATGGACTCACCTTGTTTGCTAAGTGCAGATCTCTTCTGTATTCTGTCTCTCTGTCTGTCTGTCTTCATCACAGACCCGTCACTTGAGCTTTCCTCACTGTCTATGTCTTTATGTCCAACCTGAAAGATTGAAACATACAGATGCACGGAGAACAAAATGAACACATACAGTACAAACAAGCGCATCATAATGAATAAAACAGCAGAAGGTCTTTTATGTGAATTAATTAAAGTAATTTATTAAGTGCAGGCTGTTTATACCAGCATCCATTAACATGGGATATTTGGCAACACTAACAGTAAGTGCTAATGCATTGCTACTTGAGCCTTCTATCTCTCTCTCTCTTTCTTTCTTTCTCTCTCTCGCTCGCGTCACGCTCGGTTCATTGTAATGCAGGAAATAACAGAGGCCGTCCTCGCAGACTTCCACACGCATTTAATTTTATCTTTGAATAAAAGAGCTATAGGAAAGAATTAATCTGCTTAACATTTCTAAGTACACCCTCCAAAGGAGCGGGCTGTTTTAATCTTACATATGCTCAGCAGAGTTACTGGCAAAAACTGTACGTTTTCTTCATCTCATCCTTTCAACATCAAATGGCAAGCAGCAAAAATTGGATCAGACTTCAAAGCAAGGCGATGTGCTCCAAGTCACAGAGTGGCTCTACTATTTCACATATTGAATTCGAACAGGATATCAAAGTCCTAGCAAAGAACCTCAGGTCTTTACTGGAAAAAAAGGGGCTCCAACATCTGTAGAGAGAGAGAGAGAGCAGCAAAAATACAAATCACCTCAGGGAGAAGTCAGCATTTACTCTCTAGCACGCTTTTCCAGCCTTTTGATTCACTCGCTACCTCCCTGGGTTCATATCTCTCGCTCTCTCTCTCTCTGTCAGTGCAGAAATAAATTCTCAACATGGGAATTGTCTCTTTTGTCTCAGGGACTGTGCCGTTTGATCTGAGGGGTTTTCCGTGTAATATTCAGTTCAGTTGGTGACAGCAGAGTTCATGTGAACAGGAGTTGTATCAGGCACGCAATTAAAGGAATCGTTCACCCAAAATTGAAAAACCATTTACTCGCCCTCGCGTCATTGCAAACTCATAAATTTCAAAGAAATATCATGTTGCTTATTTGTACAATGAGAGCAGTGGGTCTCAAGGGTCTATTTTCAAAAGGAAAAAGCACTATGAAAGTATCATTAAAACTGTGACTGAACACAATAAGTTTGCATGCAGATTAAGTTGATCACATGAGAGCCAGGTAACTTGGCCAGGTTAGATGTCTATGATGCAGAGTGACAGTGTTTCTTATATGTCTTGTAATTGGTCCCTATCAAACACCTGGCGCAATGCGACGCAAGTGTCTTTTTCAAGTTTCAAACAGGTGCAATGATAATTTTCGTTGAACTTTTAGTGCCACGCTGTTTAAATAGCAAATGCATTTGCGCCCAATTTTGCGCTCATGGGCGCTCTGGTCTAAAAACAAGGTGTGCTCAGGCAACTTTTGAGGCAACTAAAATAGACTACGCCATTGACCAACTAAAACCTGGTCTTAAGTCTAAAGTCAATGCCCCAATATTGTTTTTGTTATTTAAAAAGCGCGTTAGAAATATGCGCCTATAAATGGGACAACGCGTTTACTTATCACACACATGGATGCGCAGCAGCACATAAACGTTTTAAAATATGAAAAAATAAAGGATTAAAATGTAAAAGATTATTATTGAGTTTCTTGGACAGAAATGAGGACCGATTATGAGACGATAGAAGGCGTAAAGAGCTGCTTCACCTGTAGCCTGTGTTAATATCTGGAAGTAAATTTGAGATTTGCTTTCTATTGGAGAGTGGAACTTAAATAAAAAACAATTTCATTTCACTTCATTCTTCCTCACACAAAGCTCTTTGGATGATCCAAGACTTCGATGAGAGAGGCATTGATACTAAATTTGTAAAACAGAGCTATATCAGCAAAAAGTAAGGTACAAGAGGCTGCTTTATTGTATTAGGTAAAGTAAAGTACAACTATTGACCAATCAGAATCAAGGACTGGAACTGACTGTTTTATAAATGGAAATAAACATATTCTCACACAGCAATATTATATTAAGACACTACATTAGACCTAATATGCATGATGTTGTTGTACATGCACAATTCTTTGTGTATTTTTATTGTTGAGATTTAGTAGATTTAGTTTAATTGTTATTTTAATGAGTTTGCAGTGATACATTAACCTGAAACTGAGCTTTTAATGTATAAAGATGACTGATCATGGTGAATGGCACAAAGACTGTTGTGCAGATGTCAATGCAGACGTACAGGAATTTCTGTTGTAAAAGCAGGTCATTTTATTAAGTGAGTTGCTTTGTAAACGCATCTTGTTGCTTCTTTGTGTGTTGCTGAGGGTGAAGAACACACACTGCTATTCTATAATTCTGAGGTCTTTCTTGTGGTTGTGGATTATTATTGTTACAAGTTTGAGTTACGCAAGTTTATTTTCTGCGGGAGAACAACATGCAATGAGTCCGCAGCATCTTTGGGGCAACATGTTTGACTTTGATTTTAATTGCGAGCGATAGTTTTGGTCACAGTTTATAATGCATGGTGTCATTTGACTGACGAATTAGCGATTAACAGCATTAACAAATCTTAAAAGTTCAGAAATATAGTAAAGTCGCACTGATTCTAAAATTACATTCTGAAAGAAAGACAAACGCTCCTATATGATTTACCTGTGATGCAGAGGGAACTTTTTTCTGTCGCTACTGCTGATAAATTCCTGAGTGGGCGCTTGACTTTTCTCTTTAGAAACAGTTTTTTGTCCACAGGTTAAAATTGTAATGCTTTGTACATTTATATATAAAAAAGCTGGTCATTAAACATCATTTGGCGGACATTCTGCAGATCCGCTGCCGACCCCCTGTGGGCCACGGACCCCTGGTTGAAGACCCACAATAGCTTAGCTTATTCTGTTAAACAAATCCTTTGCTCTACATAAAATAAAGTCACATACAGAAACAATATGAGGCTGAATAAATGATGAAGTTTTATTTTTGGGTGAACTGTTTCTTTAAACTCTGGAATGATCTTGCTGTGTTGAAGTTAACAATTATTATATCACACATTCAAGTTGAAATGCAGCACTGTCTGAAACTGGAATCTTTCAGTCTTTTATGTGGCCACACTCCTTCCAACTAGTTGTAAATAAGACTTCATTTGTCCATTCAAGAGCTCAGAACTGATAAAAACAATATTTCTAATTATAAAGCATATCTGACCTTGTCTTCAGGAAAGTGATTGGAAGAGGTTCTTGTTTCCAATGTTTCGTGTCTGGGGAGACAAAATGATACAAAAATGAGATTTTCTTAACAACATGATTATTATTTCTGAGGCTCTGGAAAACCATTCAGTATAAAACAATAGGACGTGATTAATACGAGTTTATTTGCCACCCATAGGAACTAAACAACACACATTTCTTCACTATGATGTATCTATAACTGTTGTAGAAATCAATACATCAAATAAAAACAGACAAAAAAGAATCCTAGGTAGAACTTCAACATTTATATATGTACACAAAAACAAATTCACCCTTTTAATGTCGCCTTGTATTTTATTGTTTTTCTTCTTTGAAACTACATTAGTATTGATACTGCTTGTGCCACTGCTGCTGCTATTTGAGCCGTTAATACCACCACCCATTATTGCCAAACCAACCCCAGCTACACATTGATTTGGATCTCCTGCATGTTTCTAGGGTTGGGGACTCATCAGTTAAAGTTTCAGAGTCAAAAACTATGTGCAGAAATGCCAAGATACCGAAGTATCTCAATTTAAATTCAAATATTTATAAACATATTTTTCCAAAGCCAATTTTTCCTAGCTATGCTTTTCACATTTTGAATGATAAAGTGTTCTTCTGGTTATATCTGAATTAATGTTCTGGGGCCGGTTGCACCAGCTGGGCGTAAACGCGGTCGTAAGACTAGTCTGGACGTAAAATGTTGCACCTTCTAGGTGTAGCGTACATCTGAGACTAAATCTTATGTCTAGTCAAGGATAGGCGTAAGTATAAAGTCTTAAATTGTTTCTATGGCAAAAATAGAAATAATGAATTTTAACAAGACATTTGCGCGTCTAATAAGAGACCATAGCAATAACTTCTTACATATCATAAAATACTAAATATTTGCAAAGACACAGTAAAGAAATTATTGACACCTTTCAGTTAATTTCATTTTAATCCAGAACTATTAGAATTAGTCTGCAAATAATTACATTTTGTGCAAAAAGTAAAGGCTTTCTTTTATTTAATGAGCAGGTTGTGTTTGATGGGTTTTCACATGATGATGGACGCAACTTGAGGGAGAGCGCACTTGCAAATGTGTGATAGGATGAAAAGCTCTCTATTGTCAAGTTTATAACCATATTTACGTGAATGGCGTCTCAATATCACTGCAGTTAAATGCATATACGGGGACGTGCATCATCTAAGCCGAGCGTAGCTGCAACTGGTCATACTTTCAGATGATGCAACAGGCGTAAATATTTTTCACAACGTCGGACGTAGCTAAGTCTGATGTAGGGCTTACACACAACTTTTTGACCTCCAGCCGATGCACCTGGTCTGGTCATGTCTCTCTGTCCTTTGTTTTCTTTGCTTGTGTTTTTGTTTTTTTGCTCTTCAGAGTAACCGATCACAGGAGCACACCTGTCCTCTGTTTCATTACTTGCTACATAAAAAGTCTTCTCCCTATTCTCCTGTTTTGGCCGGAGTTTCTCCCCAGCAGCCTTTTGGTTTTGGGATGCTATCGACTGACCTTACAGAGAGTCAAGAGTCCAAGAGTCACGCAACTATAGTTTAATAAGTTTGACAAACACTCAACATGTCTGATCTGAATGTACACACACACACACACACACGCACGCACGCACGCACACACATGCACAGATATCAGCTGACACCTGCTCATACCCCATGATAACACTCACATACACCTGCTCCTGTCAGCTAATGAGCATGTACTGTAGGTACGTTTATGAACTTTACAAGGGAAAATTGGACCAGTTGATGTCAAAATAAATCTATAACCATCCTCTACAGCCCTGATGAAACAGAATAGCAAAGTGTGAGGTTTGAAGTTTTACCACTGAGATTTCTGATATAAACAAGCATTGAAAATCCCTCTGATAAACCAACTGACTAGAGAAAACACGTAAACATACACATGCACGCATACATAAAGACTCTTAGATGTGTGGAAAGAGAATAAAAACTTAAAATGAATTGTTAAATGAAATAGAATAATAATAATAGAATATATAACATAGGGGACATCTTCATTCAAAAGATCATTAGATTTTATTTTAAAGCTGCTGAAAATAAGTTGAAGCATAATGATTGCAGGAACTACAAATGGTTAAAAGATTGAAAATGGAAACTGACAGCAAGATTTTTACTAGTGCTGTGTATCCGACATAAGCAATGTGAATTGATACAATGCGCATCACAATATTGGACAATTTTGAAATCAAATATTGTTCAGATTTTAATACATTTATTATCTGTTAATTACACGTTAAATAAGCAGTGTTTTAACAGTTAGGTTTTTGCCATTCATTAGCTTTTAGAAAAATGATCTCTGTCAGAGCTACAGTGCTCAACTCATGTTGTTTCAAAGCAATGTACAAAGTTGGTGCCTTACTAGCTTTATATTCTTTCTCATATAATTATTCAATTAATATAATATAAACATGCAGTCAGACTAAATACTATTTCTCTATACCAGGGGCTCTCAAAGTTCACATTCAAAGGTCCAAATCTGGATTCTTATCATTTTCATAGGTCCGGAAAAACTGGTTATTACAAGTATTGTCAAGCATGGTAATAACTTTGGGTAAATCATTTGTTTATATAACAAATCAACACACAAACTTTTGAAAAAAGTATTTTCTATTAAAGTACATTCATAACAAGTGTATTTTGCATTTAAAATAAAAAAAATAAACATAAAACACAATAAGTATGCCAAAAGTAACCAGGTGCAAAATACAGAGCAACCTAATTAGAGAAATAGCACAGTTTGTTTTCCATAAGATGCATAAACCGTGGCAAAAAAAAAAAATGTGTGGTTGGTAGACGGAGATAATTATCTAAATTAGGGGTGCACCTATAAACTGGCAGATGATGCTTGCTTTGCTTCTCAAATGAATTACGGTGAAATGCCGCTACATCCAAAAGCCAGAGGGCGCTCTCTTGCAGAAACTCAATATGCGCTGCAGACGAAGAACCAGACGCCAGGAAATGTCTTAAGGATATATTTATATTGCTGTTCTTCAAACCTTTTCAGGTATTTTCATGATAATAAAGAATATGTATAATGATTATGTTTGACGAGTCTTGCTTTTTCAAATGCATGTAAGGAGTTACTGATCAAAAACCGTAAGAAAATCTAAAAGGAGAAAAACTAAATGAGTGGTTTACAAGTTTAATAAGCATTTTTAAAGTATCAAATGCACACATTTAATCATTCACATAGAAATGAATGCACTTGCAATATGAAGTGGACGTGAGGGAGTCCGGACTTAGAGACCCGCTAACGGTACGCAGACGCCTGCACGTGAGAGAGAGAGAGAGACAGACAGACAGACGCGGAAAGTCAAGAAATAGTTTTACTTTTAAAACGCCACATGTATATTGATCGCGGATTTACTACGACCCATCACGCTACCTCCAAAAGTGCATCAGAATTGATATGACAATGTTTCATTATGTTCAGTTATGAATGTCTGTTACCAAGCAACCAACAATGCTGCTACAGTAAACAAAAGAATTGTCCTTTTTATTTCAGTGGGGCTTTTTGCAGTTAATTAAATTCATTGTAATCATATCTGTGTTTTTTATTATTGTTTTAGCATCAATGTTCTGCACATTATCTGTAAGTTACATTTACATTTAAGCATTTAGCAAATGTGACAAAAATAAGAAACTAATTTTTCCAAAGTAATAGGATACTACTGTACATTTCAACATTTGATTAAAACATGAGAAGAAGTAGATGCTGAGTAGTGTGTGTACTGGATTTATTATGACCCTATCAAGTATTCAATGATAAGATTAAGTTTTTTAATAATGATGGATGACAGAGATTGTAAGATCGCTCCACTAGTGTGAAAGATTGTGATTATGTGAATATTGGGAGTGATGTAGTGAATGTGACCACAAAACGTAAGGGGCAACTTTTTAAATGGAGATTTATACATATTCTAAATGAATAAGCTTTCCATTGATGTATGGTTTGTTAGGATATAATACAAATTTAGAAAATATCTTCCTGGAATTTGATCTTTACTTAATATCCTAATGATTTTTGGCATCTATCAAAATCTATCATTTTGACTCACAATGTACTGTTGGCTATTGCTACAAATATACCAGTGACTTAAGACTGATTTTGTGGTGCAAGATCACATTTCAGTTTGGGACTACTGTACACTTCTGTCTTTTCTGTGAAACTAGGGTTTAAAACAATACAATTTGTCAATATTTGGGCTGTAAAAATTTTGCATAGTATAAAGTTTCTATAGGATAAACTACTATTCATTCTACCAACATTACTCTTATTTGTTATGTTCAGCCTAAGCTTTATTTTAAACTTTTGATATTAAAGGAACAGTATGTAGGATTGTGGCCAAAACTGGTATTGCAATCACAAAACGTGTGGCTAAAACTGGTACTGCAATCACACAGCTGGTGGCCAATATACCAAACGACAACATAAACATCAGTTGAGGGCTGCAACTCCACTTTTTAAATGACAATATCCTGGCCAGACCGCTGTTGTGAGTGATATAAGTATTTGAAATGAAAATTATTTCTTAATGTCTAGTGACATTTCAGGGCCATTTAATGATTAATTGATATAAATTTCTTACATACTGTTCCTTTAAGTATTGAAGTATTTGGATATTCTGTCTTTTAGTATAAATTGATTCAAGACACAAGTGATATGAGCAAAAGTAAATATTTATTTAACTTTAAACTAAAGATGCTTTTGTAAACTGCCATGTGCTGTATCACAAAGTGCATCTGTCTGAGCTCCAGTAGACGTATCTTCACATCCAGTACAGCTTCAAGACTGGGACTGTTTTCACTGGTGAAGTGTCTTCGGGTCGGACTGTGTGCCACCTGTTTCATTTGTCTTGCAACAAGTTTCTTCCAAAAACCCCTCATCCGGTATCAAGGATGGCAGGACATCATTCTTCAGCATCAACATGCCAATTTTGCTTGCTTAATACAAACTGCACCGCAGGACATTCAGGCCATGTTCATGACTGTAGTAAGATGAAGAACTTGAAAGTCAAAGTCAATCCAGATGCATTTCCTGAAGTTGTTCAGCAGTAAAGGATGAATCAGTACGATCTTGCTACAGGACTTTCACCAGCATACTGACAGTAAACAACGGATCTGTGGGTTTTGTTCCACCTGATTCAGTTGTGTCTCAGTATCTGGTTTGGCACAGGGTGACTCGGGCTCTTGTAAGCGAAGCGACATGGTCTTACAAGCACTCTGGAAGATGAAGTGCTTGAAGAAATATTAGTGGAAATCACCTGGATCCCTCCACTGCTGTCCACCCAGTCCATTGTCATCTTCTCATCCATGGTCTCGTCTATTTCCATGGGCTGTTCAACATCACACCCAAGGTTGGGCACAGGGGCTGGAAAGAAAAGCTTTCCACTTGCCTGCTGCCTTCGGACCGTCACCTCTATCCTCTTCTTTTTAGTCTTCTGGACAGCAGAAAGTTTTGAATGGCTCAAAGATGGACTAAGTGCTCTCTTTCTCATCACCATTTTAAGTTTTTGTTTTTCGTAAAACACGAGCAAAGTAAAAACACGTCTTACTCTCACAACTCCTTCAACTCTACAACAGCGAGTAATTGAACAATAATGTATTTCAGCAGAGACACTATTGTGATGTCATAATGGCTACATATTCTGTAAAAAGTTCCGTTTTGCATTTGGGCCTTACTGACCTTAAAGGGATAGTACACCCCAAAATAAAAATTATGTCAGCATATACTTACCCTTAAGTTATTATAAATGTAATTCTTCTGCTGAACACAAAATTAGATATTTTGAACCAAACTTAATTTTTTAAGCACCAGTAAATTTCCATTGTATTATTCTTTCTATTATGAAAGTCAATGTGTTCAGCAGAAAGTTGATTTAACAGCACTGGTGACAGGTGATATGTTAATTCCTTGTTTCATTTTTTCACATTATATGTACTTCACAATATGTGACACTGGACCACAAAACATCATAATGGTCAATTTCTTTAATACTGAGATTTATACATCAACTGAAAGCTGAATAAATAAGCTTCCCATTGATGTATGGTTTGTTAGTATAGGACAATATTTTAACAACTTTAAACAAACGCATTTATGGCAGTTGCAGGTGCATTTTTTGAATGACTTTTTATGGGCAGACGTCATTCATGTCTTTCCATTGTCCAATCAAATGAGGGTAGAGGCGGGCCTTTCGTTGTGGTTACAGGAGTTTACAGTGGCTTTGAAGAACCGGACTCCACTCGCGCATTTGTGCACCTCTCACCCTCAAACAAGGTCAGAGCAAGCGTCCTCTTTTATAAAGTTGCTGCTAATATGACAGTTAACGCTTCAGTATTTGATTGACAAGACAGCTGACTCGGTGGTTGCCTAGCAATATAAAAAGCCGTGTCGCACTGCTCTTTTTTAAAGTGACCAAAAAAGGAAGTGTGACGCGCCTTGCGTTTCCAAGCGTTTAAAACACGTTTGGTGTGATTAGCCCCTTAAGCCAGTGGTTTTCAAACTGGGGGAGATGGTGCCAGGGGGGCCCCAGTTTTAGGACATTTTATGAAATACATTAATTTATCATGAATTCTGTGTTATTAAACCTAAAAAATAAGGCTACTAACCAGAAGCACTACTTTTTGTATAATTTAAATGTTTTTTTCATTAAAATGTTGAGTTTTAGAACAGTTTTTTTGTCAAAAATTTTCTTTGGGGGGGGCCACGAAGGAACGCACCGTACACAAGGGGGCCACATGCTGAAAAAGTTTGGGAACCACTGCCTTAAGCAACACATATTACTAATGATAAATACATTTTTTGATATATTTACAGTAGAAAATGTACAAAATATCTTCATGGAACATCATCTTTACTTAATATCCTAATGATTTTTGGCATAAAAATGTATCATTTTGACCCAATGTAATGGGCTATTGCTACAAATATGTCACTGGTTTTGTGGTCCATGGTCACATTTGTCAAGTAGGACCTTTTTGGTCCTGGATTAGTATTTCTGTGAAACAAACACAGTCCAAGTCTTAATATTAAAGAGTCATGAACTGTGTTTTTATTTTTTTTAAATCCACTTACAATGACAGCAAGATTTTTACATGAATAAAACAAAAACATCATACTTTACAAGTAATAAGCCAAGTGTATTTTCCATCCTGACTTTAATGATGCTGTTTTCAGACAAAATCTGACATAAAACATTTTGCCAGTTTGGTTTCAATAAAACAGTTTTTGGGCTTACAGGGAGATTATGAGTTCTGTTTTTATAGTACACATCCATCTTTGTATTGGAATATTACAGAAATGTGATTTCTTAATGAATCACCCCTTTAATTAACAACTATTCCTTTAATCAGAATGAAATGATTGGTTGATTTTTATACTCACACATTTCTAAAACCACAGTCAACCTCATGACTGTCAGAAAAATAAGATCACATCATAAGTCACATTTAAAGCTCTCTAAAGAAATGCAGTAAAAGTGACAGATGATCATTTGCTACTATCTATCTATCTATCTATCTATCTATCTATCTATCTATCTATCTATCTATCTATCTATCTATCTATCTATCTATCTATCTATCTATCTATCTATCTATCTATCTATCTATCCATCCATCTAATAAAACGGTTGTGTGTAAGTATGTGCAAGTAAATGGCCTATTTAAACATTTACATTTGTGAATTTGACAGACACGTCCCCCAGGGGTCTCCAATCTTTTTGTGAGTAAGGGCTGCCACAATGGTTAAATAATTTTTATATAGTCTACTCAAAACTTATTTATTTTATTTTATTTGTACGTGTTATCACTGTTTAAAATGTTAACATATACAGTATATATGAAACAAAGCTAATAAATATTAAAATAGAGGCTATTAACAGAATGTGCTTTGGCGGGCAACTCACAGACTCGGTACGAGCAACCAATTGTAGACCACTGACGTAGACATTTTTATCAGCATGTTTTTTACCTGGGTTCAAACCCATGAGGACCTTTTGCGCCGCTAACGCAATGCTCAACCGCTGAGTTAGGAACACAATAATAACTCACAAAACAAAAACACACACACACACACACACACACACACACACACACACACACACACACACACACACACACACACACACACACTTACCCAGTCAGCTGTCGACTGTGTCTGATGTCTTTTCTGACTTTGTACCCCCTGTATGCTGTAACACAAATATTCACATGACTGAATTCATTATTAAATAACATCACATTATACCACAGGCTCAAAATACGATACAACTAAGCATGAAGATCATAGCAGCTATTATGAAGCCACATCCATCATAACCCATGATGATATTTGCCTCAGAAAAGACCACTAATAAAAAACAGCCACAGATGACTATGAAAAACATCACTCCTTCACTTCTTGCTTGTGCTTAGATATGGTTGCGTTGGTAGCAATGAATGTTAATGAATTATAATTTGTTAGTTATCAATAAATGTAGCTTTGATTCTGAAATTCTGTTACATATATTTAGATAGGTCGTTTGCTCATTGTGGTATTTTATTCTAAACATCCATTTAATTGTTTCTGGTTAGAATGAAGTCTGAGTGAATAATTAGCATTTTATCACTTGAACAAATGAGTGTAAACCTCCAAACACATGAAACAGCAGCGCTCTTTATTTATTCAATGAGACGGACAATTAAAACTCCACACTTTACGCTTTAATCCGAGCAGCGGTGGGGTTTATAAGAGTGCATCTGTCTATTGTTTGTCTTGTGTGTTTCAGCGGGTGTTGGGATTATGCTCAGCCCAAATGTGAATTATAGGGTGCTTGGGAGGCTGTGACCCCTTTAAATGAGGTCTAGACCCTTTCACAATTAAATTATCAGGAGGACCTAGTCAAATGTCACTTTTGTCATTTCATTAGTATTTAACAAATTAGCTGCTATTTTAGCAAAAAAAGATGGCCCACCTTTACACCGACGCACATGTGGACAAACATTATACCACCTGCACCAGTAAACACGCTGTGAGAGAAACAGACAGACGTCTGCCAAGAAAGGGAACTGAAGTACTCCAGAAGAGGAGAGCAGAACAATAGCATCACTCCTCCTTCTCCTTCCTCCCCCCGGACCTCTGCCCCCGCCCCCCCAAGCCCTCAAAGGACGAGCGCGACGATGGAAACGTGCCCCGAGAAGGTTAATATGGAGCTTTGATCTCCGTCAGGCCACACCGAGTAAGAATTCATTTACATTTCAGATGAAAAGAGTGACAGTATAAAAAGCCATCTTGTTTCTGGTATGTGAGAGTCTGTAATGGGTCGGGAATCTGAGAGAGGAAGTGGCAGGGAACAGAAGGGGGGGGTCACCCTCACCCCTCCTCTCTCCTCTGCTGTCTGCACTGGGAAACAGATGAAAGTAATGAGAGAAGCTAATACTTCATTCTACTGAAACATGGGGACCAAATGCTGTGACCCAAACTTTCAAAAGAGACACATTATTCATTTATTAGCACTGTTTCATGGGATTGTTTGTTGATATAAAAAAGCCACTTTGTGAAAATACTGAAGTTTTGTTTGAAAAAAAAAATATGATGCATAAATGTTTAGACTTTGCTATATTTACCATCTCCATTAGTGGTAAATATATTTTGTACTATTGTCTGGTGTTTAAGAACTAAATAAAATGGATATTCTGAATCTATCCTACTTGTATCTATAAATGAAGAGCTCAGATGCAAAAGCTTCTAAGTGCATCTGACATAATTTCTTGCAAATTAGCATTTTTTAATCAGGTTCACCTGTTGTGTCGTCACACACTTCCTTCTGCCTTATCAGACTTTTCTTAATGACCGCGTTGCATTGTGGTTAATGTAGTCTCATTTCCGTCTCAGGTTCATGTTTTATGTAAAGGTTATTAGAATGTGATTACATTGCCTTATTTTCACAAATAGGCATCTCACTTCAGGCATTTCATTGGTATTTAACCACTTTGACTGTCTTTAGCTGCAAAACCCTCTAAGTACATGCAAAAATCTCAACTACTAAAGTCTCTCTTCTGTCTACTGCCCTTTCTGAAAAAGGTAAAACGCTCAAAATTCGGTCAATATCCTAAAATATTCAGTTAATATTATTATATTTAACCTCCGTTTACCATGTAAACAGCTTTGTACATCAATGTATGTGCACCGTTGTTCATCCAATTAATCTTCTGTGGACTTAGAAGACTTTGCTACTAAATCATTGTGGTATTTAACAAATTCTGCCAACAACACAATATTTATGAATGGTGTTACGCCAGGATTAAAAGCTGAACTATTTGATGAACATATAATACAAGCTGAGAGCATTCGGTTAACATCATCATCATCATCCCATTTTTGACGGGGGTGGTGTTTAGCGCCTTTTGCATCTGAGCTCTTCAAATATACTCATGAATAATCCTGAAAGATGGTCTTCAGAGATGTTTACCTGACTGGATCTGCACAGCGGCCTGATCACGCTCTCTTTTTATCAGCTTCAGATTTTGACGGGCCACGTGACCCCTCCAGGCTAGAGAGAGAGAGAGAGAGAGGGAGAGAGATATCAAATGGCATGACAACACAAACACAACACAGATACTAAAATACATCAAAATAGCAATGATGATCCAAAGTGGTCCTGGATTCATCAAAGCAGTGTAACGCACACACATCTGCTATACTTACATTTAAGTTGTAAGGTATGATAGACTGCATTCATTTCTTAAAATTATTTAAATTCATGCTGTTGTCATTAATTCATTAAATATTTTCATTGAGAAATTCTGCAGGAACCTGGAGTTTTTGACACTTGGATATACCCACACTCTCAGAAAAAGGTATAAAAGCTGTCAAAAGACAAAAATTACACATTTGTACCAAAAAAGTCTATATTAGTAACTCAAAAGTACATATTGGTGCCAAATGTATTTTTACAGTGGCAAGAAAAGAACCCCTAGGAATGAACTGGTTTTCTACAGTGATTTGGCATAAAATGTAATCTAATCCTCATCTAGGTCACAACAACAAACAAACACAATGTGCATAAGCTGACAACGCAAATAATTCTAGTTTCTTTCTAGTTTCTTTTTTGGAACAGCCATTAAACATTTACAGTTCTGGAGAAAAATGCAAGCGAACCCTTGGATTTAATAGCTTGTTGATGCTCCTTTGGCAGCAATAACTTCAAGCAAACACATTCAGTAATTTTGAATCAGACCTGCACATCATTCAGAAGGAATTTTTCAGGAATTTTCAGGCTCACAGCAATGTTTTTTTGTGAGAGCAGCGGCTTCTAGGAAGGGTATCTACAGTGTTAATCTGTCTCCATTTATAAACAATTTGTCTAACAGTCGACTGATGGATGTCTTAACATTTTGGTATTGTTTTGTATACCTTTTTAGCCTTATGGAGTGCAACAACTCTTGATCTGATATCTTTAGAGAGATCTTTCTTGCGAGGCATGGTTCAAAAAGCTGATGCTTCTTAAAGGGACACTCCACTTTTTTTGAGAATAGGCTTATTTTCCAGCTCCTCTAGAGTTAAACATCTGAGTTTTACAGTTTTGGAATCCATTCAGCCAAACTCCGGGTCTTTTAGCATTGGTTAGCATAATCCATTGAATTAGACCATTAGCATCGTGTTAAAAAATGAGTTCCAAAGAGTTTCGATATTTTTCCTTTTTAAAAGTTGACTCTTCTGTTGTTACATAGTGTATCGACAGATAATTTATATTAGCCAGCGCCCGAAAATATTCCTTAGCTAGCTAGCATTGAAAGGACTGCACCCATGGTACGACAGCAAAGTCCTTGATTATTACGCAGGAAGGAATGAGAGTAAAGTTCCTAGCCAGAAACCTTAAAATGTTTGAGGGTCTTTTTATCAATCAAAATAGTACTAAACCACACATTTGAACTTGTTTTATTTCTGACATTAATTAGCTTTCATTAAGGTAATTAGTCTATGGGTTCACTTACATTTTCCCTAGCACTGTGGATGTTTAATGGGTGTTTTCAAAAAAGACACAAGAAACTAGACTTGTGTTTGTCTATTGTTGTGACCTAGATGAGGATCAGATCACATTTTATGGCAAATCACTGTAGAAAACCAGTTCATTCCTAGTGGTTCACATACTTTTTTGGGCCACTGTATATGTACTTAAATTGTACTGCCCCCAGTGACAGATTTCGTTCCTTTTTTCTGAGAGTGCATTTTAGCACTGACTAGTTATCATATAGTAAGACACATGGTTACTAGAACGTATGTTACGAATGTAATGGTCTGATTATTATTTTTATAGTTAGTATTTTATTTATTTAATAATTTTCCTGAAATCTGTGATTTCTTCATTTTTTATACAGAGTTGTTATTTATGTCTCTATAATATTCTAAAATATATATTTTTATAAAGCTGCTGCAATACAAAACTGCACAAAGTAATAAATAGAACTATATAATAATAAAGCTATTTATAATAATAAAATAAAAAAAATGATAATAAAGCCAGCCTCACAATGACTATACTGACAATATTGTATAATCTTTAGTTTTAATAAAAGCAGTAGTACAACACCACATAATAAAAATATTATAGTTTTTACTTTTGTATTGTATTACAGAACAGTTAGTTATTATTAAAGCTTCATTTTATCAAACAAACTTATTATTTTTTCATCACAGTTTTTCTCCTAGAAGATATGCTGTAGGTCCTGAAATAAAAACAGTTGTGCAACAAAAACAACAGCGCTACACAAAGAACCAAAACCAAAACTATTCATTTTATCCATAATATTCATCTAAAAAGCAGACACTTGTTATCAGAAGAGTGGAGGTAACAAACACCTGACTGTATGACAATGGCTCCATTGTTGCGTTTTTCTCTCTCTCTGCGATAGCGTCGAGCTCCAATCCAGCCCTTGGTGTAGGCCTGCATCAACACCACCCGAGCGATCACCTCACGCAAAATCAGATTGAGCTGCTCCACGTGATAGTACTTCAAAAACACCTGTCCCACATAAAGATATGATGAAAAAAACATATATACACAGCACGCACAATGAACACGCAATCTTTGTGTGTCTCTGGGGAAGAGAAAAAAATCTAGGGGTTTATGAAGATAAAAACATGATTCTTTTGAACTATTTCTTTTCCAGGAGTTGCAGATGCCATCCACCTGTATAATCACAGATAACTACTCAAACTTCTCGTAGACAGAAAAACATGAGCGAGTGACGTAGATGTAAAGAAATCTGACACCTTTGTATTTTGGGTAACACTTTCTTTACAGCATGTTTTACTTTATATTAAACTATGCTGATTTAAAAACCTTTGCTTCTGACCCCTCTGAACTTCACTCAAGATTTAGGATTTATTTATGTCAAATACTGTTTAAAACCGTTCAATGCATCTCTATCATAGAAAATGTGTTTCTAGGACCAAGAACCAGAATTTCAGGGGCCTACGGGTCCGATAATGTGTAGTGTAATATATAAATTACTCTAAATTACAAAGGCCTTGATGTGATATGTTGGTTTGGCTATGTAACACCATTGTCAGTTTTTAATTTGCTGTTCAGTTTAGTAAGTGGAAATGTGGATATGATCTGAGAACGCTACATTCCCTCAGCTCAGCACCAAAACCACATCCATTGGGCTGTTTTAGTGAAGTCAAACAGATGCCTGTACCTTGGTTTTGCCAATGACCCAGTTGTCGAGTTTGGCCTTCTGTAGTATAATGATGGCGTTTTCTTTACTGCCCTCTGGCATCTGATGAGCACGAAACGACAGGTAGTAATACCTACAGGAAATTAAGATCATCACAGTCAAAATCAGAGGTTTACATTGGTAAAAAATTAGATGAATGCATCAGATCGAGTTATTTTCTCAAGTTTTTTTTTAAATCTGCTTTGAAATAGTTGTCCTGTCATTGCTTTGCTATTATCATATTGGCCGCTTATGTCTTCTTTGGGCTTCAAAGTTATCGTCTCCAACGTAAATCTCTGTTCTTGGACTAAAACACACAGTTTACTGTGATTGGTGATGTTGACAAGACCGACATTATCATAATTCATCCCTCTTCGGACTCACAGTCTGTAAATTAACTCATGTTAGCATTGCATTGTGAGCGAATGTTTCAAACATGATAAGGAGCGTCACATTTCCGGCTGATGTCAGAGGTATTCAGACCAATCACAACGAAGCGATTAGCTGGCCATTCAGGGACACAGAGCTTTTCAAAACCATGTGAAGAGAGTGAAATCTGGGGCTACAAAAATGTACAGTTTGTTGAAAATAATGTGTTTTTAACCATAAACCACGCAAACACATTGTATTATACCAAATACACAAAATAAGTTTTTTAAGCAATGAAATAGGTGCACTTTAAGTTACCTTCCAGACGCGTAACTCCGACAACGCGTGTGCGTCCGATAAAACCATCTACAGTATACACGTATTGCGTTAACGCTACAGTGAGATAAAAATGCTAAACAAGTTTTTAATCAGCAGGTTGTAAAGTGATGTGATATTGAAGATGAGAGTAATAAATGCACACAGACAGTAGGTGGCGTTATGTGGTCTCGACACATGCATGCCATTAAAAATACAAGGCACGGTAAAAAAAAACATGCTTAATGTGAGTTCACCCTAAGCATTTTCACATTCATGCTAAATTCAAGACTTTTTAAGAAGTAAAATAAATCTTTGGAGCACCAGAATACAAATGTAAAGTTTTAGCTCAAAATACCATATAGATAATTTATTATAACATGTTAAAATTGACACTTTGTGGGAGTGAGCAAAAATGCGTTTTGGGTGTGTCCTTTAAAATGCAAATGAGCTGATGAAATTCAAACACTGATCACAACGATGGTGGTTTGTTGCAATTGAAACTCAATTTTGCTGTCAATTATTTTCTCTATCTCTCTTTCTCTCTACACTAAATGCTAGTGCTGTTGTTGAATGGTGCAGATTAAGGGGTGGTATTATTATAATAAGAGCTCCTTATGACATCATAAGGAGAGCCAAATTTCAAAGACCAATTTTTTCACGTGCTTGCAGATAATGGTTTACCAAACTAGGTTACTGGGTTGATCTTTTTCACATTTTCTAGGTTAATAGAAAAACTGGGAACCCAATTTAAACATGAAAAAAAGTCCGATTTTCATGACATGGTCCCTTTAAGACTTGCAGTGGATAATTATCGCAATTGACCTTATTGCATATGCAATTCTAGGAGTTTCACTTTCAGACGCAAAATTTGTGGGAGATTATTTAAATGATTCATTTACTAATGTTTGCATGTGTGATATTACTGGTATTTGCGCCATTATTTAACGGCAATAAAAAGCATGTCTTAAATCATTTTGCGCTTGAAATGACTGCAATTGTTGCTAGAAAAAGCATCATGGAGCGCATGAGAGAAGGCAGAGGATTTTTTTTACACATGACAGTTTATTTGGAATGCCAGAGTAACATATTAGTCAAAAATATTGTTTGCCAAGCCATGTTCATTTTTTGTTTGCTGAAGGAAATAAAAGAAGAGCCACTAGGAGAAGTCACACAATAGCTGGTGTTTCAAAATGTCTTGTAAACCTTCATCTTTGTCTTCCCATTCCTTTCTTTGTACTTTGTTAGCTGGGATTACACATCCCAAATTTCAGGTCACATGTCTGTGGTGCTGAACTCAAGTGCATCATGCATTAGTAGATCACGCGCACCTGCAGGACCATCAGCTCTGCTTATTTGCAACCCTGAACTAATAAATCTGAAAATCAGCTGTTGCACCTGTGTAACTTCATTTGCGCCTTTTTAATAAATACATTTTTTTTGGAATTGCACCCTCATGGTAATTTCCCCCGTTTAGTAAATCTGGCCCTAGATATGTTTTATCGGTAAGTTTTCTTGTTACACTAAATATTAAGTGTCACCCATCTGTCTAATAAACAGATAAATATGGGGTCATTGTTCATTTGTTTGTCTAGTGGCCCTTCTGTTATACTTCTGAAAATACCTGCCTATAAGGAAGCTGACGTGAATCTCATAAAAGAAACCTCAAAGAAACTCCTGAAGCTGGCGCTTGATCCCTGCGTATTTACTCACTCTGAAGAGGAAGCAATCTGCCTTTGTGTTCAAGAGAAAAGTCTGCCTTTTATTCTGCTGAACCGTAGCCCTTCATAATTATACTTCTGATAGCTGTTATGTCTGACAGAAAATACAATGAGCACTCCTTCACAACATCAGAAGAGGTTTACGTTTGAATTCATCTTTTCACACAGAAGCCGGTTTTACAGAGCCAGCATGCCAGCGTAGATCATGCAGGAAGATCTCTAGACATTGTCTGACCAACTAAATGCAAACAGACTCTGAACGGTCACACTGTTTTTGTTAAAGTTGTTGGAAAGGTCTGGGGAAAACATGGATAATCAGGACACTTCTGTGATCAAAAGGATGACAGAAAAATCTGAGAGAGCCTTGCGTTTGAGCGCTCCCTCAGCGGCACTGAGAAATTGTCTGGGATGCTTATGTAAAAGAGATGACCTACATGTCCGGCATCTTGCGGTCCACGAGAGAGACACTGAGATGGGTTGAAAGACGAGGAGAGAAAAAGAAGTTCATGGAGAAAAAAATGTGATTCCCCAAGCCTTAAAAAAGTAAATTTCAACCAAGAATTTTCTCAGTACTTGGAAACTTTCACCGGATCCGCTCCGCCCCTTTATAAAGTACCACTTCACTTAATTACCCGACCAGAGCCTAATTTAGTATCACTTGTATTCTCAGAGGGTTTAAGGCCCATTATTGATAAAATTATACTCTTCTTTCATAACTGCCAAAATATATAGATAACAAACCTGCCATGTGAGTTTCCCAGGAGCTTTAGGAAGCACCAGGAGGAGGTGGGTTTATTCAATGTGCGCTCATAGATCCGTCTCCAGGCTTTGATCTTTCTAATTGTCTGTCTGTCTGTCTTTCTTCTTTTCTTGAAGCCCAAGAGTTCTGTCTAATTAAATCTAATAACATTCCTGTAGTCCAGTCGGAATGCCTGGAATAATGTAATTTTTGACTGCATAACTCATGAAGTCTGAGTTTTTTTCTCTACAGCAAAATTATTTATTAGTAATCGATCTTATTACCGTATAATGAAATGTAAAGAATTGATCTTGAAGTGGTGTGAGAAAAACATTTCAAAATTTGCAACAATTAAAAAAAAACATTTAAACAAACATTTTAATTTATTAATCAACCAGAAATTTTTATTTTAACTTGACTCTTCCTGTGAATGTTGTTATGTGCTGTCGTTTCTAGTCTCTCTACTCCTGCTCATGTATTGTCTGATGTTCATTGTTTCTCAGGCCCAGTGTATTGAGTAAGATGGTCTTTCTGTGACCACTGCATTGTTCTGCATTTGTTTTTTTACCTGTTTACAAACTCCTGGATTGGAATCCTGTGAGAGTAGCCCTGCCGCCGGATGTTGACGGTCTCCAGGATACCAGTGTAGCGCAGCTGAACCATCACACGCTCCTTACTGAAGCACAGAGCCTGACGGTCATCGTTGGGTTTGATACAGCGGACGAAATGAGGTGTGCCCACAACCATCTTAGACAGCAGGTCCATAAGAGAGTACTGAAAAAAGAGACGTACACATGAACAAACAATTACATATGACTAGTGCTGGATCAAATCTGCTTTTTCATTTATAATATAAAGCAACATATATACCTTTTTTCGTATTCAGAGAGAATTATGTGACGTGCGCAGTACTCACTCTGAAATAAGACGCCACTGTCTGTCTCCGCATGTTAGTGGTTTCCTCTGGGTGACGCATCATTTCCATGGTGTCCACCTGAACACACACAAACACACATTTGTCTCAAAATGTAAATATAATTACTATTATTATAAATATTATAATACATAACTTTGTGTATATACAAATGCCACTAACAATAATGATACAAAAAATATTATATCAATATTTTTGGCGGAACCATTTGGCGGATATCCTTTACGCAGCAGTTAGCAGCGATTCTTCAAAGTAGTTACATGAGCATCACAAAAAGTAAATGAGCTGAAACGGAAAATATATATTTTCCTATATGCTGCTTCTGTAAAGGTTACGGCAGCATGCGAGTAATTAAAACTCAATTTCATTGGCATTCTCAAAATGTCGTTCAATTTGTTTTTATCCAAAAACATCCTTGTGTTCACTATAATCTAGTGAAATTAAATCTAAGACCTTGCCCAACTCTAAATTGTAAGGAATTTATATCTTTGAGTTCATGGTAATGCTTTACATGAAGGTTTGAAATTAATATTTATTAATAAATGCTGTATTAGTGAAGTTCATTATTAGGTTCATGTTAAAATGACCTGATCATGTCAAAGATCATGGGTGGGGAAAGATCTTAACAGAACGTAAAGTGTTTTATGCATCCTACTCCTTCCTCAAATGCAATGTGCAGTAAACGCAAAAGTGCCCAAAAGACAATGAGATTGAGTGTTTTCTCCTCTCTTTCTCAACTCCTTAAAATATATGCAACATTAATGTTAATATGGGTAAGTTTCTTAAAAAAATTAAAACTGAGCAATAGTGGAGATAATTGCATTTTTGTAAAGGATTTTGTTAGAGATCAGATACAGAGCGATGATTAACACATACACTTAGTTTTAACTGTTGAGTGAACGCTTTAATGTTTTAAAAGTTGTGTAAGACCAGTACCTAGTGGATAATAGCGGAAATAAGGATTGCCGTAAACACTCGTCATTGGCAGGGAAGCATTTTCTCTTAAAGCTCTACTGTGTACTTTATTTAGTTAATTCTTAACAAAAACCCATGTTTTCTTTCAAAAGTATGTGCTCATTCATGTGTAATTACTTCCCACCCACTAATCAAAGTGTTCTCGTAAGTGTAGAATCTGCTATTTAAAATGCATACCGTCGAAGCGCTCTCTGGCTGAATCCATGTTGTGCCTCCATCTTTGAAATACATTCGCCGACGAGGGACATTCCTGAAATTCAAGCTCCGCCTTTCGCGCTTTCACTCTACACTCATGCTGGCCGATAGCTGAAGCCTCCGGAGGTTGCATGTGTAGGCGGTATACGTCATCAAGACAGTCTTATTTCAGAATATTAACAATTATAAAGCTGACAATTATTCTTAGTTAATTGTAAATTGATGTAATATGCGTATGACTTGCGAATGTAATGCTCAGTTTATTTAAATAAACCAGGCTTGATGACGTATCCAGCCTGTGACCTGCGTAGCTGAATCCTTCGGATTTTACAACAACCGCACACCGTGATGAACCTGCGATCTAATGCTTTGATTTGAAAGCCTGTTGAAGACATATTCTCGAGGACATTAAAACAAATCGCCAAGGATGAGAAACGGGGATTTTAAACGACAACGTGACAGGGAAAACATCAAGACCAAAGTCACTATTGGAGTTAGTTTTCCAAGATGGGGCTCAAGGGACACTGAAGTTGCACTTTCTATATTCTCCACAGGTAATTCAGCATATTCGTTTACATCTATACAGTCCATGTTGTAAACTTGAAGTTTTATAGTTCCTTGGCTAACTTTAGCATGATTATGCATAACACTTGTTAGTGTAAACATGCATGTGGTTTAATGTGTTCGAACAGACATACGCCGTCTCTCCGCCCATTTATGTAATCTGAGGTACTGAGATAAATGTTTTTCATCTTTTCTGACCTCTAGCACAAACACACAGTGACAGCGCTATTTTTAGCCTTTCATTGATAAAAGCGTCTGATCTGCGCGTCTTTCGTTTCATTTTACAAGCGTGTGAAAGTTGCGCGATCTTTTTTCACCAATCTGAGAGAAAGGTCTTACATATACACGGACATGTAACGTTTACTTAAAACATAAGCATTGTACTCTGACATAATGTCTGACATAATACTCTGATAAAGTGAAAGTTGCGCGATCTTTTTTCACCAATATGAGAAAAAGCACTTACATATACACGGACATGTAACGTTTACTTAAAACATAAGCATTGTACTCTGACATAATGTCTGACATAATACTCTGATAAAGTGAAAGTTGCGCGATCTTTTTTCACCAATATGAGAAAAAGCACTTACATATACACGGACATGTAACGTTTACTTAAAACATAAGCATTGTACTTTGACATAATATTAGTTCGCGTCCATTTAAACCCGTCATGGTTGTTTTTTGTATGTGATTTTAAGCGGACATATCATGACAATCAGACTTTTTTCATGTTAAACATAAATCTGTGTGCTTTGATGGATCACAGGCAAAGGACATTGCAAATTGTTCATTTTTTTCTCATTGCTTTTGCTTTGTAGCTACTGGAAGCCATGTTAACCTTGGCATGACACGGCCGGGCCACCGTACGAGTTAAAACGCGTTCCGAATGGGGGGGGGGGCTAGAAAGTAATATTCAGTTGCTTGTCATATAGACTTTCACCGCTAGATGGGAGTAGATCCTACACAGTGGAGCTTTAATTGACCAAATAACTCATCAGTGGCGAGAAAGAGTTAAATACAGGTGATTTATTTAATAAATAATTGCATTAAAATTCTGTAAAAAATTTATTGTTATTTGATATAATAATCTTTTGTGTCCACTCCATTTTATTCCAAAACACGAACTGATTTAGTGAAAAATTCTCTTCAATAACAACATATTACATTTGAAAATGAGTCTGTACGGAATGGAGGAACAGTAACATCTTTAATATTATTCAAAATAAAAGACAAGTACTGTACAAAGTATTAGTCAAACTGTATGTCTATTCCTTAATTGTATTTTATTTTTAATTTGTGTTAAATTTAATGTGTTGTCATTGTTTTAAATGTTTTAGATCTTTCAGTTGATTAAATGTAATGTTACGGGGTTCCACGACCTTCAAGTCCAAAAAAAGTGCGTCCATCCTTCACAAAGTAAATCCAAACGGCTCCAGGATGATAAACAAAGGTCTTCTGAGGGTAATCCGCGCGGTGTTGTTGTAGAAATATCCATATTTAAAACTTAAAACGAAAATAAATACAGGGTTCCTACAGGTTTCTTCAAGTTAAATTCAAGTCTTTTTAAGACCTTTTTAAGACCATTTATATAAAAAATTAATACCCATTTCACATCCCTACCAGCAAAGAAAAACTAAAATCCTTGAACTTGTGTTCATTTATTTTTCCGATGTGAAATGGGTAAAAAGATGATAAGCCAAGCAGGTGTGAAAAAAAAATTTCAGTAGGCCACAAGAAAGTTTGCCAAACAATGTTAAGTTGTTAAGGAATTTCTGAGATTTTCTTTGATTTTTCCCGCTTCTCCTTTGCCTGTTGCTGTGTTGTGTTACAGTCTATGGTTGTGGTGATCTTCATTTACTGAAGGCATCACGTGTTCGCAGTATTTTGTACTATGACCTGGGACTGTGTTGCGTTCTCAATTATTGGATCCGCCACTCTTTATTTATACTACGTTATTAAACAAACAGAGATGCAAACACATGTATGTTCAAAAAAGAGAAAGGTAATCTAAGCCCTCGCACCCAGGCAAATATCCAGATACTTAGGCTACATTGCCACCGACACCTGCCATCCCTACCAAACTAGGTATATAGAGTAAAATGAAATTCGAAAATCAAAAGATGCCAACATTAATTTGGAATATTCAACTTCATTTTTTTATGTTAAACCAAAACTCTTATTGAACTATCTAGCACTTCTTCTTGCTTTACTCCTTCTTCCTCTTCTTCCTGGCCACCTCCTGCAACGTAACCAGGGCCTTCCATCTGGCTGCATTCATTCAAAGCATCACAAAACACTTTACTGTTTTTGCACTGACATATCAAGCAATACTTGTGTAGATGACCCCTTTTATCAAACTCTTTTGAATACAATAATATGTATAGTATATTAATGATAGAAAGTGCAGGTCTAGAGATTATAAATGTAATCGGTGTGTTATGGTTTATGTAGTTTTCTTTCCTTTTTAGATAAAGCAGAAGCAGTAAAAGTGCCTCTTTTAATTCCTCTCTTGCAGATTAAAAGAGCTTTATCCACTTATTATTTTAGATTCAAAAGTCTACTTGCTGTCCCAGTGTTTGGTGACTTTATATTATAGCTTTGCGTTTTTTATATCTAGAGTCAGCTTGAGCTTTGCTCGTGCAATGGGCTTGACATTCACATTTCTTTTTTGCTACTATCTCTGTGATATTTGAGCAAACTTTTTAGATATAAAAAGATGGTTCATTAATAATAATATTATTAAACAAAGGGACGGAGAAAGAAACTGCAGCGCGTGGTCGTGACTTTCAAACCAAGCCAGTAGTTATCGCAATAGAAACGGAGGCACGCAGCTTGAAACTGCACGTGAACTTTAGCGCTGACTGACTCTGATCACAGCCGTTTTCCGATCGCCTCGGGTTTTACACATACTGTTAATCGGACCCGGTCCTCCGTGAAAACCTCTATGCATACAACTCTGCTCAAGTTCAGAAACATGTGACGCTGAACTCGCTTCATGTCGCACCCAATTCATCGAGAAACAGCAGACTCATCGGGAGAGACACGATGTGCTCGCAACCAAAATGCCATTAATAATGAAAAGCCGCAGGCGCCGAAAAGCGATGTATTTGCATCCCTGATTTAATCAAAATGTGGCTGACAAAGAAACTTTTAACGAAAAATACAATATGGAGAAGTTACATACAGCACAATTTTTAAGACCAAGACATCAAAATTTAAGACTTTTTTAAGTCTTTTTAAGGTATTATTTCCAAATTCATAAATTCAATGCTTTTAAGGCTTTTTAAGACCCCGCGGGAACCCTGTAAATACCTTCCGGTAGCGCCGCCATCTTAGACTCCTCTGTACTCAGGAGAGAGTATTAGCGTAAGTGTACGCACTTTTCTTAGTGACGTATGACAAATTCGGAGGGCGGGGGCACAGAGCAGCAGCAGAGTAGCCTCTGTAGGCTGCGTAAGCTCTCATCCTGAATGCGGACGCGACTAATTGGCGGCGTTTGTGTGACAAGACGAAACATTGATATGAGTTTAATGACAATGACTGATTGATACAAAGACACAAAACAAGCAGTTTATATCATGACAAAAGGAAAGATCCACCAGCATGATGGTTTTAGAGAGACTAAAACTACAGAGACGTGTTTGAGAAAAAAATCTAATGTCTTAACAAGGAGAAGAAATGATAACAGCCATCCCTACAACAGATCTCATGACTATATCAAGCTAATAAATCATTTACAGTGAGTCTATACCAGCAAAGTGTGTCTTAATATTCTATTTCATCTGCGTGTGGAGAGAGAGAGAGAGAGAGAGAGAGAGAGAGAGAGAGAGAGAGAGAGAGAGAGAGAGAGAGAGAGAGAGAGAGAGACAGGTGTGTGTGTGATCTTTATAAGAGATGTCTTTGTATCTGAAGACCTGGACACGAGTGAGACACTCCAACTTGTTTTAATAAGACATCTGTCCCACTTTGGCTTACATGCAAAACTTTGTACTGTGTCTCATCTGTGACCAATGCAGTTTAAAAGTGTCTGCAATATTAACTTCAACCAAGTTCTGTGCACCGATGTCTTCTTATGTCTCTCAGATATAGCAGTTAGGACTGTTTCAATCTTATACACAGAACAGACTAAACGGACAAAAGTAAGGATTTATTTCTTAATAAATGTTTAGGTTTTCCACTATAAAAATAAAATTTTAGCAGTAATGTTTATAAAGTCTTTATCTTTCTCTGGCATATTAACAGTGTATAGTCTCTTGTCTAGTGCACCCAAAGTACACTGACACTATTAAAAATCATGATCTTAGTAACACATTTACATATTTCAGTATGCCCTGATGATTGACAGTGTAAACTATGCTGGTGGAATGTTATAATTCAAATTTCTTTTAAAAAGCAAAGGTTAAAAAGGTTACATGGAAGTGCACTTTGTTTTGTTCAATTAGAATATAGACTTCAGCAATGCACCATAGAAGAGAAGAGCAGCGTAGCGTCAACATATGCATTTGCAGCTTATGTTAATCGTTAAAGATATGGGACATAAATGATGTTATTTAATGTTAAACTATGTTAGTGGCACTCTTTGGCATGGCTGGGATTTGAGCATCCACAGTCACAGCGTACATTCAACGTCAGGCGCCATCAGTGTGTGTACATTCAATGAAAATAATGTGTTCGATTTTAAGATACATGGCGCGACGTGACGCAGCACTGCATTTCTCGCCCAGTGTGCAACCTCCTTACGGAAAAATAAAAGCAGTGGACATGCCATAAGAAAACTGATGGCCATGATATGAGTATGGACTATAGTTTGGTGAAATTTAGGTCAGGGTTAGGGCAGACATGTCTTCACAAAAGTTTGTTTTTGTTCTTGTTGATTGTCTAATTGCTTTTTTGTTAATAAACAATGTCAGAATGCATGAAATAGCTTTAAAAAGTGTAAAGTGTAAAGAGAAAAAAGACTCTTACCTTTAACAGGTATTTAGGAGACTGAGGAGAAAAGAATAAAAGTACAAATAAAAGAGTAAAAGAACAGATAAAAGTACAGACAGTGAAGAACAGATAAACATTCTCATGCACACACAAGTTTAGATAAGAAGCCAGGCATGAACAATTACATCACAGTTCAGACTCAGTTCAGTACTAACAGTAAAAGAATATCATGATCATACTGTAGTCATATTATAATAAACATTTGTTTTTGAGTTTATCATTTGCCTACAGTGATGGAGCATCTGTGAGGTTAAAGGTAAGTTTTCGGCATACTTCTGACAATTTCTAGGCTGACTATACATTTAATAAAGAGTTGAAGAGTGTTTTGGTATTGGTTTAAAATCAAAAAGACTTTATTACACAGACTATTTTCTCTTGTGTGAAACAGCATCAGTGTACAGGTTGAGAATACAGACCTTATTCCTTCCACTGTTCAGCTGTGGAGGCAGAGACCTGGATGCTGCTGTTACTCGGGCTCTGGATGTGGCCAAGTTACCTGTTTAGAAGGAAGATATAAAAAACAGATAAATTAGTCCATTCGGGCTCTGTCCACTTTCTTCACATGCCGTATAAACTCATGCCCAGGACTCAGATGTGAAATTTAATACAAAAACTTGTATTGTGCAAGTGTAAATAGGGCATTAGACAAACAGATGCAAACTCTAGCTTGACTATGCAAAAAGCAGCTGTTGCTTAACAATCTCAACGATCCCAACCGAGGCATAAGGGTCTTGTATACTGAAACAATCATCATCTTTACAAAAAAATAAACTTTTAAACCACAACTTCTCGTCTTACACCAGCCATGTGAAGCACCAGCGCAACTTTGCGTATCATGTGAAAAGGTCACGCGTTGTATGTGTGAAACGCATACTGGCAGGCCATTTTAAACAATTATCTGACACAAAGACATTAATTAGTATCATTGCATATACAACAACATCAGAACGGTCCTCTTTCTCCACACTTGTAAATACTGGAGCAGTCGTTTCGTATACATCGTGCGTGACCTTTCGATGTGAATACGTAACACGTAAGGTCATGCTGGTGAATCACAAGGCTAGTGCAAGACAAGAAGTTGTGGTTAAAAAGTACTTATTTTTATTTTTGTGGGCGAAAATGACAATCGTTTCTATAGATAAGATCCTTATACTTTGGTTGAGATCGTTTAGAGCCCTTTGAAGTTGCACTGAAACTGCAGTTTTAAACTGCATCGAAACTGTAAACCATTGAGGTCCACTAAAGTCCACTATCCTAAAAAAAAAAAGTATTTTCAACTGAAGAAAGAAAGACATAAACATCATGGATGACATGGGGGTGAGTAAATTATCTTGGTTTTCTTTTATGAAATGGCTTAATCCTTTAATGGTAACCTAGTATGCTTGTATAGGTGATCTCTGGTAGAGTTCAGTTTAGTTCAAGGGTGTGAAGCAATGTATTGCACGATTACATCCAGCCACATGATGTCACCATGTCCCAAATGACCCAAAAAAATAATTGTGCTTGACTTCATGCAGCACTGTGTAGACTAGGGCTGTGTATATCCAACAATTCCCCGATACGATACGTATCCCGATACAAGGGTCCCGATACGATGCGCATCACGATACAAGACTATTTTGAATTACAGTTTTGTTCAGAATTTAGTAACATTATTATTATTATTTTTATTATTATTTGTTTATTGTACATTGAATAAGCAGTGTTGTAACAGTTGTGTTTATTAGCTATTAGAAATATTTAAAATCCCAGAGTTAGTACTTAACTTATGTTTTTTAAAAGCAGTTTTACAAAGATGGTGCCTTACTCTTGTCTCTCATTATTCTACATCTATGAATATAAACATGCAGTCAGACTTAATACTATTTAATAGAAATCAGATTATTAATGTGACAGTTATAGTTTGAAGTAGCTCTGTATCTCTTCTCTAGACGTACACTTTTCACGTGCAGATCTTTGTCGTGTTTCTTCTCAAATGCGTCAGTACTGTTTTATAAGAGCATGGCTTATAAAGCCCTTTGCAGTAGTATAGGCTAAGATATCTACACTTTCATACTGAACTCATTGACTTTAATGCGCGCGCGAGAGAGAGAGAGCGCGCGAGTACGCGGCTCACTATGCAGACACGTGCGCCAGCGAGACAGACATGCAAAGTGAAAGTATACCCCCCACATTTAACTCTACGTACTCTGCGGGACACATGCGTCCTTTCCATATGGATCACAGATCAACAGCAATTCGTCACGTTACTTTCAAAAGTACATCCGAATCGATACGGAAGGTGCTGTATCGATGCGCGCATCGTCAGGCGTCCATGACGATGTATCATCGTATCGATATTTTGAACACACACAGCACTAGTGTAGACCGACCGGTTTATGACATTAAATAACTGAGAGAGAAACTTAAAAACATATTTCGGTGCAGTCGCTTGTGTGACTTTAATGTTATATGCACTCTAAAAATGGCTGGGTTATTTTTGACCCATAATGGATAAATATTGAATAGAACACGTGCTGGGTTAAAAATGTACCCAATGCTGGGTTATTTTAACCCAACTGCTGGGTTATTATACCCCATGGTTGCATAACAACAAACCAACATAGGGTAATTTTTAACCCAGCACGTGTTCTGTCCAATATTTAACTATTATGGGTAAAAAATAACCCAGCCATTTTTATGGCGCTTTTCCATTGCATAGTACCCCACGGTTTGGTTTAGTTTGGGTCGGGTCAGTTTACTTTTGGGAGCTTTTCCATTGGGTGCAGTACGTAGTACCCGATACTTTTTTTCGTACCACCTCGGTTGGGGTTCCAAGTGACCCGAGCTGATACCAAACGTGACGCGAAAACACTGTAGATCACTGATTGGTCTGAGAGAATCGTCACGTCATCGCTATAATGTAAATATTAGCTTTAGCTTACTGCTAGCTTGCGCTGTCTCAAGCAAACATGTTGTTATCTGTGTTCTGCTATAAGTTTCCAAACACCCTTTTAGCGATGAAAAACATCCGCAGGTTGAGAATCCGGGACACGATAACAGTTTTTTCCAGACTTGCAGTTTGTGGCGGCACATTCGCGACGTGCACGTCCGCATTATATATGCTTTAATGCAACTTGAATGAGGCTCAGCAGAGCGCCGTCGACTGACGCCACGGGTCGGGTGTTTGAACAGAAACTGTCATGTGAGACAGAGGTAGTTATAAACGCGATGTGCAAACATCTATTTGTGGTGGCCAATTTTAATTTTGTGGCAGACTGAGAAATAAATGAATGTATGGGAATGTACAACAACGCTCTCACGTGTATGATGTCACAGCAGTAGGCAGCGTAAATATAACGACACGCCTATAATCCCTCCCACTCCGAAGTGCAGAGGCGATTCTAGGGTCTATGGGGGCCCCAAGCAGAAAATTCCCTGTGTGCAAAACTTCTATACAATGTCCTTTGCTTAACCCACTTTTCTACAGTGCAACAGTTATTGCGAAAGATACATATATACAAGTGTAATCTTCATCATACCTAACATTATTAACATGTTTAGATGCATAAATGGCATAACATGTTTGGAAACAATGACAGCAGAGAAATATTTTCTACATTATACAATGATAGCAATGATTAATAACTTATTTTTACAAGAATGTTTTCAGAAACCAGTCATTTTATGACTGCTATACTAAATAATCTCAGTAAAGTTACTGCTAACTGTTATGTAAGTTAGTGTCCTAGAGTTAAATATTAGTAAACTAAATATTAAGTTCATATCTGAAAATACAGAACAGTATAACACATACATCTGTTGATTTTCTCAGCAACAATGCAATTCTATAGACTTGACAAGAGGTTTTCCAGAGATTTGTTTGATAATGTTTGAGACCTGACAGGGTGAGGATGTAGTTTGTCTTACCTCCCTTAATGAACTCATCATCTCTCCTTTCTGCTTCCCTTTCCCTGCTTTGCACAAAACATTTCTGATGTCCATCTACAGAAGCCAATAATGATCGAGTCAAAATAAGATTAGCATTGTTATTTAGAAACTTCCTTTAGTCTCGTCATGTTTTCATAAGCTTACTCACTCGCGTGGCGTCTTTTGAATGCGGTTGTGCGCGAATGAACGCAAAGACGCGCGCGGGCATGAATATGTGCGTGTACGCGTCATTGCGACTGATTGGTAACTACATTGCATATAGATCCGTTTTTGCCGCGATTGTCTTTGTAAATGATTGCACTAGTTAAAGGCGCTCTAAGCGAATAATGTGCGACGTCACTTCCTGTTGATGTTTGAACTGTTTTCAAACAGACAGAGCGTAGCTAACTCCTCCCCCTCCCCCTCCCTTCCGTGCTTTCATGAACGCGCCCAACCCCCACCCCCAAATCCTTCTTGTCGTTTATTGGCTGGAATACTTTGTTTCGTTTTGTGCTGCTAGGTTTGGCCATTTGTTGATATTGCCGTTTGTGAAGCCTGGGTTGTCTACAGAGATCGCGTTTTTTTACAGTTTGATCAGCGGACAGGCAGCAAGCAGATAGTGAGGAGATGTTTCCGGTATGTAACAAAAAATGTTTTATGGTCTAAAACGCTTCAATTCGCTTAGAGCACCTTTAACTGCTGAAATTTAAACTTGAGATTTACACCGGGGCACACAAGATTTACACTTGGGCACGTGCCTGACTGGAGCTGGACCGGACACATTAAACCACATGTGGGTACGAGGCTGCTCACTTTAGCGCCTTTTTGCGGTTAAATTGTTTTAAATCATTTGAGTGTTAGCATTTGCAAGCCTTTCAAACACGTGCAAATGATAAACTTTTCCTATTTAAATTTGCGTATTAATCTGGCAATCGCAAGCCAAACCGTGGGTCGTGATCCGTACGGATCAACTGCGACAGTCACAGCACGACTGAATGATACAACGTCACCCATTCGCTACGTTCATTTTCGAAACTGGCAAGTTATCCGCCTGGGTTGGATTTTGACTGGGCTAAGCCAATGTCAATCAACATTCCATCCAATCGGAATTTTGATATGCAGTCATGTTGAGTATCTATGTTCATCTACCGGGTGTAGCTGGCCATCCGAGAAACAAACCTGGGGGCCCCCTAGTGGCTCGGGGCTCCAAGCAGTTGCCTGCCTTGCCTGTTGACAAGGTGAGCCTCTGCCGAAGTGATACTAAACTCGATGGAAAAGCTAACCACGCCAAAGTGAGGTGAGCTGACCCGACCCAAACTAAACTAAACCGTGGGGTACTATGCAATGGAAAAGCGCCATTAGAGTGTGCCAATCGGTCTGCGCAGCACCACGTGAAGTCAAACAGACCTAAAAAAATATAATTACAATAAACTCCATTGTGTTGACTCTTAATGAGAGTGTGTGCACTGTGCATATCTCCTGCTTTTTTGTTCAAAACAATCAGACTCGTGTACGGGTCGCTACAGTTATTTACAAGAGACTGTTCAGAAATAGAGGCATCACTGCCACCCATCTGCATCTCTCTCTCACTTTTTCCACTTCCTCTTCTTCCTCTTTAAAACATCCACACTCTTTTTTGGGATATGAAACTGTACTGTTGCATATGCAGCACCGTCTGAGCTTCTCAAAAGTTTCAGCACAAGATGTCCAAATGTTTTCCCTGGCTGGGTCTTCAGAGACTAAACTCTGATTAATGGTACTGAAGGAGCCTTTGAAGCCGGATTGGTGACATCAAAGTGCTAATCCATGGGTGGCAGGAGTTTTATAATGAGTGGGAAGCATTTTAACACGTTTCAAAGGCTCCGGCGCATGAATAAACAATGGCAGCACAGATGTGCCACACACCTTTAGAAAAATACCCACCGCAGAAACATTAAGCAGAGCGCAAGTGTGTGTGTGTGTGCGTGTGAGAGTAAAAATCTGCAGGAACCTCGGGAAATGAAACATCTGTTGTTCTTGTAGTCTGCGCTCCAGTAATACACCACATGACAGATTAGAAAGACTCAAACAAACAAACAATAAGTCAGAAATAAACAATTATCGTGTCTCTTCCAACTGTCGCACCCGTTTGCTAATGACCCTCCCATGTGAATGAATGCATCCACGGCCCTGCATTCAGAAAAGATTATGTTTAATTGCTCTGTCTGTCAGGGATAAATTGAGTTGTTTCAGATCTAACTATAGCTCAGGAATCCCACGCTCCTGCCAATGGGATCAGAAGTGTGGGCTGCTGGGAAATGTTGTCTCTGCTGTTGGTAAAACACTGACACAGCACTGAATGCTGCTCGGTTTTGAAGAAAACACTGCCTCAGATACGCGAGCAAGTAAACCCCACCCACTTATTAACATAGAATTTGCATAAAAGTAGAATTTGAAAATGAAACCATGAAAAAAGAAAACATAAAATCAATACACTTTACATTTTAATTACATTTTTGTCACTATTATTGATTGAATCATTAATTCATTTATTTAAAATTGACAGAAAAAAAACTTCAATATAAACAACTGCGAATGAAAGTGTTTTTAGCACAATATCAGCTTAAAGTCGCAGTAAAATTTTAATGGAAAACTGTAATGTCTTTTAAAATATTGTAGTATTTGTTTATAACAAATTACTTATCTGTGAGCTTCATTATTAAAAAAAAAAATGTGCCCTCATTATATGAGTCAAAATAATAAAAAATGCAAAGCTCCTTCCCTCATCTAAACATTAGGCTTGTTCAAGTTCATGCGGCGCTGCGCAGACCAGTCGACGAGGTTTGCCGCTTGCAGTTGAGGGAGGAGCTGAAGACGGAGCCGTCAAGCCGGACACCTGCTGCTTGCCATAGTGACATGTGCGCCGTGTTTCTTTTTTTTATCGTGAATTAAGTGAATTAGATGGTGATTTTTTTTTGAAACTCCGATGTTAGTTTTGGTTTGTTTTCTTTGTCGCTCCTGCTTTCCTCCTCGAATTTGCCCCATGGAAGAAAAGAAACCCGAAGGAGGACGCAAAAGATATACTTTTTTTTGAAGATACTGCGAAGAGGAGAAATTTGTCAGAAGAACGTAATCTAACCAGAGTCGTTATTGGAGAAACATTTCAACGCTGGAGAATAATGAACAAACAGAGAGGTGTCAAGACAGATGAGCAGTTAATTAATTAAATAATTATTGTTGTACTGTTATGTTATATCGAAGTTGTTCTTGTACTGTAGTTGTAAGGCAGTAACGTTACGTCTTATGTGTTTACTATCATATCATTTCACATAATGGGCCCTGTCTTGCACCCAGCGCAATTGACTTTGTCAGTGACGCATGTATCATTCGTATTTTGCGCCGGCGCACAGCAGGGTTTTTCCCTCCACAGATGCACGTCAGCAAACTAGGGAATGAACTTGCGCTCCCTGGGCGGTTCAGCGCAAAAAGGAGGCGTGTTGCGGCGCAAACCATCTCTTATGCTATTTTTCAGTTTCAAAAAACAATTGCGCTACTAACAAAAAAAAACTAGTCTAAAGTCAGTGGCGCGTTGCGCGTGGTTCATTATGCTATTTTAAGGGCGCATGCTTGACCATAATGTATAGCGTGCACAACGCGCATACACTTTGCTTATCTAATCTACACAGATGCAACAGTTATTTTTGCAAATCATAAATTGTTACACTTAAAAATATTAATACACGAGATAAGGGGAATCATAGTGGTGAGCATTGTGGTGATAGTTTTTATTTATTCTCATGCAAATAACGATTAAAATATTTTCATAACTTTGTTGTGTGGCTGTATTACGTTTATTTTATGTAAATAATAGTTAAAATGTTTTCATAAGAAACCTTAATGTATATGAACTTGATTTGTAAGAGTACTTTGGGGTTGGACCTTGCTTGCGTTTCTTGGGTCCGATTTCAAAGCCCCCAAACCCTTTCAGCGGTGAGGGTGGACGCAGCGATGTCCTCTGCTGGCGTCAAGTCCTGAGGCAGATCCACCTCCCGTTACACGGCATGCCCGATTTATGCTGGCAAGCGTGGGATTCCCCCATACAAGAACGTGGGTCTCCTCGGCTGTAAACCGCTCCTGGCGTGCGCCTGGTAAATCCGTCATAATAATAGCATACCCGCCATGGAACTTGCGCCCTTGCGTTTAAAGGGAATGTTGGCTAGCGTTCTGATTGGTTTATTTGACGTTACGCCCAAACCACACCTATGAATAATGAACCTACTTCAGACCAACCTCTTATTGATTTGCGCCCGGCGCAAGAGTTATTTCTCACGCCGGGAAAATAGCAACAGCGCCCAAGATCCGCCCACAAACTCACTTGCGCGTTGCGCTTTGCACTTGCGTTTCAGATCGTTAAAATAGAGCCCAATGAGTCCACTGATGCGACACAGCATATGCCGGTGGTAAACAAACACTCGTGCACGAGTTTTGGGAGGCATTCCCAAGAAATTCATTTCAAAAACTCAGTAACAGTCTTTGGATTCTCAGACGGCGAAAACATCCTCTTTTGCGCCTTTAAGCGGCTGCTTATGGCCCCATCGCCACTAGGGGTCCCCAAAACTAATGTCCAACGACCACAGACCTTGACCTGTAACATGTTTGGTGTTGTTGATAGATCAACAAGCAAGGATCATGTCTGATCGATGGAAAACTGCCAACAATGACCTATATTACATACTTAGCAAAGCCTACTTGCCCACTAGGCATAGTTAAATGCATTGAACGAAAAATTTAAGAGAAACTTTTCTTTTTTGTCAATTTCTTCAGGCCTATTTCTTAAAGTGCCCGTATTATGAAAAACTCACTTTTTCTGGGTTTTGGGGTGTTATTTTGTGTCTCTGATGCTCCCACACGCATACAAACTTGGAAAAAAATCCATCCATGCTGTTTTGAGTGAGATACAGGTTTCTGAATGTCCTCTGCCTTGAGTCTCAGATTGCGGGAGTTCAAACTCAGCTCCGTTGTGACGTAACAAAAAGTTTCGTCACATTCAGTTTGAATTTTCCCGCCCACCACCCCACTCGCAGGTCTCCACCCACCAGGTAGCTAGAGAGCATAGAGCAGTCACTTGAATGAGACCCTCTGTGCTGTTATCATGTCTCACGGAAATAACAGCGCTATTTGGATATTATGGATTATACTCCCACCTACTTTTAAAAACAAAGTTTTAACGCGTGGTTATTGGAACCCGGAGTAATCTTATATACAGTGTGTTACGACGCAAACAGTCCTCAGATTGTAGGCGATGAGACCTTCATGCGAAATCTGATGTAAACAACAGACTATGTATCTATATTTCACGGATTATAAGCATTTGTGGACAAAAATGGTAATTGGATGTATTTTATTGGACTTTCATGGATCATTCACACATCTGAAACAGACTGGATTCGATTCGCGATCTTTGTATATCAACAAAATAAGGTAAGAAGTCACGTTGTATTTTGCATGTTGTCATCTTCTGTCACAAAATACTACATTTATGATGCTAGAGCTAAAAGCTTTTTGCCAAACTAACCGAGACCGTACGCCCCGGCTTTTCTGACGAGGCGAGCCTCTAATAACTTTACGGTCCGCATAGATATATAAGTTACACGGTCCGGACCTCCCGCTAGCTTCTAGCAATTAGCACGCGGTCCACAAGCAGTATACATCCCCTGCCGGGTCTTAATTTCTGTAATTTGCGAAATTAATGAGTTTGAAAATGTTTTATAATGGGAATATGTTAGCATTGTCCAGGGAAAACGAGTTTATTGTTGTGACTGCTAACGTAACATCACAATTTACTCTGGAATCATTGTGTGTCATGAGTTTCTTCTCCTGTAGTGTACTTATTAGTGATACTTTTCTGCATGATTTGTCTGTTGGCAACATAAACCGTTAATAATAATAATATATAAAATAATAACTCAGTATGGTCTGTACTGCTCACGATACCACTGAGCATGCGCCCGATCACATGACGTTAGTAGTGGGGCGTGATCAAAGGAGCAGTAGCTCATAAATATGTAAGACTAGCTCAAAACGGCACAATCTGAACTGCCCTGAAACAGAGGCTACTAGAGATGGATAACAATCTTTTCCTACAAGCTATTTCGAGCAAACAACTTTTGAAACATGCTTTATGGAACTCATACACCGATATAACTTGTGGAAAAGCAGTCATAAGATGGGCACTTTAAATGTTCTTTCTTTTTTTAAACAAATGTATACAACCTTTGTAAGATAAGTCCCTGTGTGGTCTGTGCTCAAAATTTAAAGGGACAGTTCACCAAAAATTAAAAAGTACTGAAATTATGTTATCAAATGTTTTGACAATCACAATAAACTTGTAATGCATGATTTGAGTGTGTATGTTTTATGACATTCCTACATCCCAAAGACAGCTAAGATAATATGCATGTTAGATTTAAAACATTAATGTGTAAATTACCAAGCACTGACAAAAGTCAATGGTATTGGAGGCGCCCAAATAAAATTCTGCTTAGGGCCCAATAAAGGCTTAGACCGGTCCTGGTGCCAGTGGCACAACTTCAGCCTTGCTAAACTGCACCTCAATCATTGCCTGCCAGTGTAAGGAATCGAACCAGCGACCTTCAGGTTACAAACCAGACTCTCGAACCACTATACCACAACTGACTTTTTTTATCAGGTTAACAAAACAAAACAAACTATGAGTTACATGTGTTTCAAATAACTCTTTGGAGAAGATCATGCATTCATGCAAGCAATGCATTTGTGCATTCTTAAACTTTTTACACTCACATCATGATCTCATGAAGAGGATGCGTCCTCAATACTGTAAGCTTAAATTTGACCTACAGTACACATACTGATCTCTATGTGATACTGATCACACCATCATTTCAGATGCTATAGCAAAATGAAATATTTAGCAAAGCAATAAAATCACTTAAAATTGTAAGTTTGATTAAAATGTGTCTTCAAGTTACTGATAGAAAAAAAGCAAGAACTCACAGAAAAGTTAAGGTTGAATGCAAGCGCGTGTGTGCGCTCTCTACGTCAGGTCAATCTGTCTGTTAAGTCACAGGCTGAGAGAAAATGACACCTTGCATCTCTCTTCACATGTGCTTCTGACACAAGCTGCTCAACGAGAGAGAAAGAGAAAGGCCTGTCACGGCATCTGTGCATTCACTTTGAAAATTACCCCAGCAAGAATCTCACAGAGAGTTGCGGCCCAATCTGCCACTCGTGTTGCTTTTCTATTGACCAGAATAGTCAATGTGGCCTGGATTATAAAGCGATCCCTGCTTCGGTATGACACCTTTCATCCGAGCGTGCGTGTGAAGCTCGGCGACGATCTGTCGGCACAGGGGACAATCAAAGTTGTCAGACAGCAATACTGTATACATGATCTGACTTCTGCTGAGGAAAGCTACTTCATATCTTCAAACCCGTACCTCATCTCTTTTCCATTCAGACGCTCTTCTTTAAATGAATATGAACTATTCTTGAAATTCAACTCGGTAACCAGGCAAATGAGATTGTTCCAGTTTAAAATCCACGAACTCCCAACTCCTCTCCCTGTGCTGCGTTTGACCAGAGGCACTGTGAGAAGCACAATACATCTGTCCACTGTAAAGGGCTTTGGGTTCGTCTTTGTGACCTGCCTAAATCAGGAGAAGGTCCGGCGGGCCGGTCTGGTGTGACTAAAACCCAATATCACAGTCGGAAAAGCAGTAAAGGATTTTATCAACCTAACACAGTTCACCGTGCCCTGAGGTCAAGCTAAGTTTAAAAAGTACTTCATCCTATTTGAAAGATATTAATACATGACACTGAATAGGAGCACTGATCTGTGCTCAGGTTTTCTAGACCAGTGATTCTCAAACTGGGGGCCGCGAGATGGTGCCAGGGGGCCCCAGTTTGATGACATTTTATAAAATACATTAATTTATCATGAATTCTGTGTAATTAAACCTAATAAAAATAAGGCTACTAACCAACAGCACTACTTTGACTACTTTAATATGTTTTGTCTAATGTTATGGTTTAGAAAAAAAAAATTCATAAATTTTCTGTGGGGGGGTGGGGGGGCGTGAAGGAATGCACCATACACAAGGGGGGCTGCACGCTGAAAAAGTAGAACCACTGTTCTAGACTACACACTGAATGCATAAGTATTAAAGGACTACTCCACTTTGATAAAAAAATCTGATAATTTATTCACCCCCATGACATCCAAGATGTTTATTTCTTTCTTTCTTCAGTCAAAACTAACAAACTTTTGAGGCACACTTAAGTCCACTATATGGAGAAAAATCCTGGAATGTTTTTCTCAAAAAACTTAATTTCTTCTCAACTGAAAAAAAAAAAAACAAAGATCTTGGATGAAATATGGAAAATAAATGATCGGGATGTTTCTTTATGAAAGTAGAGATATCCTTTAAAACGTAAGGGTGATTCTCACAAAATCCAGACTTAGAAGGTGTCCAGCATCAGATTTTTTTAAAAAGCCCTTGAAGCCAATTTTTTTTTTGCACATATAAGATTAAGGTCTGAACTTAATATAACCATTATTTTTAGAGGATTTAAAACATATTTCCTATAGAATTATTAAATTTTTTTTAGATTATCATTATAAAAAATTATCATTACCGCAACATTATATTAAATTAATTATATGCATTTACAAACTCATGTTTCGGTTATGAGAACTAAAATGTTGTCTAGGTACTATGACAAACAAAATTTTAACTTTTATCTGGAGAGAAAAAATAAGAACTGCTTACTTGGTAGCCATCTTGAGTGTCACAGTCAATTATGTCCCTTCCAAAAAATGTTTTTTGAAAATGTTAGTTCCTTGAGGGTTTAAACAATGATTGAAAATTGTTGCGGAGGATGGGAAAACTTTTCTTGGGCACATTTATATTCCTTATTGTCTCTACATTTACCAATGATCACCAAATACCACATGTTTCTTTACTGTAAATGTTTATAGTATAACATGCACTGAAGCTTTTAATTGTTTAGATTTTTTTAATTATAAATATTTCCATGTCAAAGAACCCAAATCCAGTCATTGGGTTGCGATAATGAAAATTTTCCCATTAAATGGGGAAAAAACAACTAAATTGGTTTGTATGATGTCATTTGAAATCATGTGCAAAATAATACGTGAAGCGATGTTTGTAACTGTATGCTTCTTATTTTGATACTCTTACTTTGCATTTACTTTTTTTATCAAAATGTTTCATGACACCTCATAAGTCTAATTTCGCGAGGATCACCCGTAAGGAATGACCAAAGAAAGTTAACCTAAAAAATGTTGCAAATAAAACAGCGACATTAAAACAACATCTAATCGAAATTAAACATGTGGTGCCTAAAAACACAGTTTGACACCAAAACGAAAGCCATCACAGAAATCCACACAATTGGTATGCTGTATTTCAAAGCTATATGATATCTTTGTGTAAGGAACAGTGTTTTTATTCATTAAAAGTTCACTTAAGGCATTGGTTTCTTTGAAGTGTCATTCGCCGTTCTGTATATGAACAGGTGCAGCACTGGGGTTAACACATGAGCAAGTGATGACAAACTCTTTTAATTTGGGGCTGTTCCTCCTTTTATGCTGCTTTTAGTTACTTTGATGCTTGGCAGTGTAAATCACATATTCAATTTCACTTAATGGTGAAATATTTTTCAAAGAAGTAGTCTTCTTTTGAAAAACAAGGCTAAGTGTAAAAACAATAGGTCAGTGTGCTAAATATACCAGTCTGACTTGACTCATGCAGTCCATATGTACAAACTGAACCAAAATCAATTTTGCCTTCCTCAATTTCCTACACAGCAAAAACAGCAGCAGTTCCTCTCCAGAGAGCTTCAGAGCAAGAGCTGACAGTAACCAGAAGACCATACGGTTCTGCTCGAACACACAGATGTTCAATGCAAATCCACTGAAAGATCACACAGAGAAGCACATACACGCAGTGTGGTCACCGGCCTGCAGTAAAAAGCCCAATGGTGTTTTCCAGAACACGGCCAAGCCAAACACACCGTACCCCCAAATCCACACAAGACCTATGGCTTTGGGGAAATTTGTTCATGCAAATTGAATCCACTTCCTCTGACAAAACAGCACCGCATGAGCAGGCTGACCCCAGACTCAAGGCCATTGTACCGAGTGTTTATTTAATAGCTTCAGAGGAATTAAATGTGCTTTCAATTATGGTGCAACAACTTGTTACAATGCTGAATATTGATATGTCATTAATATAAGATTTTGTTATAATAATACAACACTGTTCATGACAATTGTTATCTGAATGACGGCTTTTACATTCTAGAGATCCAAGTAGATTGCAAAGATCCTTCATGTTCAGAAACAAGTGTGTATCTTATTGGCTTTAACACTATACTTTACCTAGAGTTAACATCATAACTTCATATATAGGGCTACTGTTAACACTTTGGAAAAAAATATTTAAGAATGTAAGTAAACTGTTTATCAGGAAACAACCAATCATAAATGTTGATGAAAGATTTGCATGAGAATTAATTTTGTACAGTCACAGTCAAGCGTTACACACTATGGTATGTCACATAAAGTCATAGAGAAACATCACAGTGAACAGTGATGATGGCAAACTTATATGCAAGTTTACAAATGGACAAGCAGTTATACATGCTCCACCTGATCAAGCAACACATTAAATATTAAACATAACCTAGGAATTATATGGTGTACATTTTATGATTTTTACATAATTTTCTCACTTTGAGTTTTTTAAAAACCAGGCTTGTTCAATCAATCCCCTTTTAAATATTTAACATAACCTATGGTTAACAGAAGTAGAAAATGAAATCAATGATGTACATATGTTGCAAATACAAATGAATTATTAAAAGTTGCATGTCGCAGTGATGGTGTAGATGAATCATCACACCTGACACCTAGTGGTCAGAATTCAACTCAACACTCTAGAGATTATAAATTATGGTCACCCACAAATACATGTTGGAAGTTGCAAAAAGTAAATACAACTTACAAAAAAATGAAACAAGATTTGCAAATCAAAAATATTTACAAAATATATCTTTTTGTCACAAACACCACTCCTGCCATTCATTTATGGATCTTGTGCATCTGTGTATTGTATTTTTAAAACATTGGAAACATTTACCATAAGGTTGTATTTGTTAACAATAGTTAAACTAACAATGAACAGTTATTCTAAGGCATTTATTAACCATTTTACTTAATGTTAGCTTTTACTAATGTTAACAAGTACATCCTCTTTTAGTGTTACCAAAACATTAACTAACGTCAATATCTGCACACAAATCTACAAATGGGTCAATGACATGCAAACATATGTGTCCAGGGTCATTACTTTACTTTACTTTAAAAGTTACTTGATACATTTATGAAATCTGTCACTTTATTCTACCACATATATATATATACATTTTTTAATAATAAATATTAATGTATTTTTTGGTATCTCAAACTTGTATAATGGCAGGTGGGGCGAGTGTCCGTACAAATTAGCAGTTTAATTAGACAACAGTTAAAAATGGTTTATATTTAGAAATTCAAATTAAAATACCTTGGGGTTGTTTTAAGTTCAAAATATTTATAAATCAAATTTCATAAATATTAGTAGCTGATGCGATAATTGTAAAACTTCTGTACAACAATTCAATGTCTTCAAATGTCAGGGTGGTACAACCACAATCATGGGCCTTTTATTAAGATGTTAAAAGGTAAACAGTAAACATGATATTAAATTTTCCAGAGGACCCAAGGTGATCCTAATGGCTGAATTAAAAGATTTTGATTGAAATACTGAAAAATAGCTATTTTACTTTCAATGTACAACCAGACACTCTTAAATTAATACTAGCTGATTTATCCAGCTCTATAATTAAAGAAAACATTGATATATTGGGATGTGCTATCATGTAATCATATTTTTTTTTACCTAAAAGTACTTTACTTAACTTAAACTATTCATGAAATATTTATTAAAATGTATGATCACTTCACACATATTTTAAATATTTGAAGCAGCTTTAGCTTTGTATTTTCTGCCATTTGTCAACAGAAAAATGCTAAAAATACCCCAGTTCTGCAGTGCAGGTGGTTGTGGGTAACATAAGCAAAAAACCTAAACAGTTGCACAACAGCTAAACAGTTGTTTCAAGATAAGACGCTTAGACGCCTGAATGTTATATACTGGCAATTAAATTTTAACATACTATAAATTTAAGACGCACTAATCCTGACACTTTATAGTATAGATAATATGCACGTTGGGATGCAATAAGCCATATAGCTTATCTCTCCACACACAAAATTCTCTTAATCAGTACAAAGAGATAACAAATATTATTTTAGGTCTTAAACACGCACCATCTGATAACACTCATGCACTCATTCAAATTTATCCTTTCGCACTTATTAACAGATAGCTGTGGGCTACGACCAGCCATATAATACAGAGACACATGAACACACATTACCCAGCATGCACCCACTCACACTTTATTAAATCTACTCACTTTCTAACTCTTGGTTTTATTAAGCACCTGGCTGGCACAACGGCACCAAAGGAAAAGCAGTTTACTGGGCTAAAGAGCTGCATTTCTTCCTCTGGGCTTTTGAGAAACTTATCGCTGGAATATCCTAAACTCCAGAAGATAGCAGAGAAGCAGCGGGCCCCGAGGGGACAGCTTAAAGAAAATGAAAACACATCCATTCACAGCTCTATCCCACTATTCCTCTGCCTGGAGATCAGCCACTCCAGAGATAATGAGTGGAGAGATTTCTATTTATAAAATTAAAAACAAGAAAGAACGAGATGAGAAGATCTGAATTCTGCTCAGTTATTCTCACTTGAATGTTGACAGATCAAATATGTGACCCTGGACCACAAAACCAGTGATATGGGTAATGTAAGAGTTTGGTTCCAAAATGCGATAAACACCATTTCTAAAAAAAGAGTAACCACCAAAATAAGTATTATATCAGTTTTAAAAAGTAAATTCTTAATTTTACACAAAATCTGATATCTGCCGTGTTATTCTGTCATCTTTTCTACCTTTTTTCCCAAAACGCGATAAACCCACTCCCACTCCTACATTCATAAATTGTAAAATTAAGATAAGATACATGTGTCAAGTTCTTAGAAATGCTATTTTATGTAAACATTTTTAAAGACAGAAATCAAGACTCTTGATGAAGAATGAATCAAAATATCAAGTGATGTTACTATGAAGCAAAAAATAATAAAGCATAAAAGATAGGGTCGCATGAACACAATATTTTTCTTATTGTGGATGTAATGTCATGACCTCTCAGCAGAGCTTTCGACCTGAGATTGAAGTGATGATTTTATCACATAACCACAAACAGAATGAACATTACACTGACCTAACACACGTGTAAAGAGCAGCACTTTCAAAAGATCGCTTTAAATACAATCCACCATTTTAATATAGGTCATGACCTGTGATGCCTCTTAACCACTTAAATCATTCAACACCATTTCTACAAGATCCTAAAACACATGACACCTCCAACATCCCTCGACACACAGGCACTGCAGTATTCATCAGACAAACAGCTGACCTGACCATCAGCACTGATTGGCTAGAGAGGTGACAGAGATGATGTCACAGCTGTGAATGAATAATCAGCTCATGGGATCAATGTTGGTGTGTTTGTTACCTGTTTTAGTGAGTGGGCTGGAAAACAGTTGCTGTAAGAGTTTGTTTTCGGACGTTCTCAAAACCACAACGATGTCTGCAGGCAGAGTGTCCCGGTTCTTCTCCAAAAACCCACTGACGTTATATAAGACCTGAGACATTTAAGCACAATTCTACATGAGACACTAAATTCTGATATGACAGTATTCAATCTAATGCTGTTAGTGCTTTCTATATTTAATACGATTGTTGCAACAGGAATTATTTAATGATAATTTCGATTGCATATATTTGAAGAGTTCAGATCCAAAGCCCTCTTAGTGCATCTGACATGTTTTCTTGGAAATGAGCATTTTTTATCAGGCTCTTATGTTTAGGTTGAATAATTTCACTTTAATGGCAATAAAAAGGTTGAATAAATGCATGCTTTCAAGGTCATTGAGTAATGTCAAATAACTCTGATGAACTTATGATTAAAAAAAATTATAATTTTTCCCATAATTAAGCAGACGTAGTAACAGTTGCAAAATAAGATGCTAAACTGGAAACAACGCAAATAATGAAAGTCAGAATTTTAAATGCAAAAATGAAGAATCTGAATCACACATTAAGGGGTGCTGTGATTCATGTAGCTGCCACATTTAAATTGTATTCAGGTTAGGGTTGTGCCGATGGACGATATCATTAATTGACATCACGATGGAGAGACACCATGGTGATGCCACACCCCCACCCCACTCCGCTGCGAGTCGACATACACTAACTCTCTTCTATAGACTATAGTTAACCTAAAATCTTTGCGGGAATTGCTCTATAAATTAAATTGAAAATATAACTAATGAATGTGCTATTTTAAATACTGTAGTCTATGCCTGAGACGTGACGTGTGTTAGCCTGTGAAAATATCCTGTCAGGCATTTGATCTTGACATTGCTAGAATCTTGTCTTTTTACATGTTGTACATTTAACTTAAAATATTTTATTTTGTACAAGAAAACAGCCCATATTAATCATTTATAAGTAGCCTATTGTAGTGTCTCGGGGATCGTGCTCATTGTTACATAGCTATGTGGCGTTACTGCACTGAAGCGGCAGTTTATATAAACCCAGAATTCAGCGAACGCCAAGAACAAGAAAACGGGAACAACACTCCAATCGAAACGCGAGATTTACAAACACAGACCATGTTTTAATTTCGATGCTTCTGGCCAGAAATACCAACTTGTTCACTTTGTCTAGTTTTAATAAGCTGCGGATTGAAGTGCTGGCTGCTCCCCGCGGTGCTGAAGACCCGCTCTGACGGAGTACTGGTGGCACAGATATTTATGTGCAACCTATTGGAAAGCGCGGAGGAGTCATTGGGTTCGTAAAATAACAAAATTATAGCTTTTAAGTACAAAATAGTATTTATGTAAAAATCTATATTAAAATAAAAAAGTGGACAACTCTGCTTAAGTGGAAGTAATAAAGTAAAATAATTAATAATAATTATATAATAACGAAAAATTTAAATACCCCCCCAACGATATCATCGTCCATCGCGATGTATTAATGTAACCATCGTCAACTGCCAATTTAGGGGACATCGCCCAACCCTAATTCAGGTCCATGTACAAACAAATTTGTCTTTTAACATTTCTCTTTTGTGCATTTAGAGGACTTTGCTGAAAGATCGATGTGGTGTTTAACAGATATTTCCAACAAACTGGTGTCTCTGAGTGGCCTGAGGCCAAGATTAAGCGTATTTAAAGTAATAGTATTTGATGAACATAAAAATACATGCTGAGAGCATTCAGTTGTCATTATCTCATTTTTGTCAGAGGTGGTTTTTGCATCTGATCTCTTCATTATATTACATAAATTAAATTAAGTAAGTATAAAAAGTACAATACTGCATTAATGTGAAGTAATATTTATAAATTATTTATTAATAATAATTATTTAGGTTTTTTCATCTGTTAGGAAAACAACATCCACAAAATAAATGTATTAAGAATTAATGTATTAAATTAAATCTGACCATGCCTGTGAAAACCCAGTTTAAGTCATTTTTAGTGATTTAATGTTTTCTACATAAAATCATCCTACATAATGTAATGAACATTCTGTGAAAATATAACCTTGATATCTTTAATATTGTCTGAGTAGTCCTGGAGAGCCGGTGCCCTGCACAGTTTAGCTCCAACCTTAATCAAACACACCTACCTGTGATTTTCTAGTGATCATGAAGACATTGATTAGCTTGCTGGTGTGTTTGATTAAGGTTGGAGCTAAACTGTGCAGGATGACCGGCTCTCCAGGACTGGGAGTGAAGAACACTGGAGTAAGATCATGTCAAAGATTGAAATGAAATGACGCTTTAATGCAGTTTTACCTTGCCAGCATAATGCTGAATCCCAAAACAAAGCTCCACACGCTTTGGTGTCCAGAAATATTTGTTTCTTAAGTTGTCTTGAAACTTATCTGTATATGAGATAAACATGTCATTTAAACATTTAATCACATCACATATCACCAGTGTTGGGGATAAAGCATTACAAGTATCGTGCATTACGTAATAATATTACTTTTCTGAAGAAACGAGTAAAGTAACGCATTACTTTATAAATCTACACATTAATATTTGAGTTACTTTTTTTAGTTTTCAGTTTTATTAATTAGATGAAAAAACAATGTACTGCATTAAACTGAATGCATTAATGTAGAATTACACACTCTATGCATAAACAGTTTCAGTCAGAAATGGAGATGGCAGACGAAAACTTGACATTTTTGCGATGGAAATACGCAAATTCTGAATGCAGAACTTCTCTTCGCAAAATTCACTTAAAAGGAACGTAAGCATTACTTTCCATGAAAAGTAACTATGTACCGCAATTAGTTACTTTTTTGGGGAGTAACTTAATATTGTAATGCATTACTTTTAAAAGTAACTTTTCCCAACAATGCATATCACATCATCTGAATTGCAAAAGACATCTCATCTACACATAAAGCAAAAAATGCACACAATTTTTCTATCCTGTTTATCAAATGAAATGTAAGTGATTCAACATTTGTAAATGAGGTTTATGTAGTTAATATGGCAGTTTTCTTCCACAGGGGTTTTAATGTTGCAACACAGAGTATACAAATTTACTTAAGTCTTACCAACAAGTGTTTGGTCAGTAGCTTGTGGGAAGCGGCTCTCTTCATCCAGCAGAGACAGTAAACCCATGGGCTTCTGCAGAAACATGTCTAGAATGGGCCTGTTGTCCTCATATTCCACCAGACTGGCATCTACACCTTCACTTTGATACTCCATCTAAAGAAACAAACACACACACACACACACACACACACACACACACACACACACACACACACACACACACACACACACACACACACACACACACACACACACACACACACACAGCACATACACACTGCTTAACAATGCATACACAATGCACTTATACAAGCAATCCAACAAATCACCTGGAAAAACAAATAATGTAAAATCTGAATGCGAATAAATATGAAATATTTATATGAAATTATTCCCTAACCACATTACATTATTACAGGTCAGGTCATGTTTGAAAAACATTCCTTAAGCAAAGCAATATTTGTGTCTACTTTATCTAATGGCTCATTTGCATGTTTTATTTAGCTGTTTTAGTTACATACACTTATTGCAGGAGAGTCTTCCCTATCTGATACTTTGGAAAATCTGCTTCAGGTTGTCGGATTGTCTGCTGTGTTCGCCCGCTGAGCTCCGGGTGGAAATATGATCACTAAACTCCCTAAATAGATTGCATTTGTCTGGATTATCTCTTGACTGTTTTTCATCCTGTGGTTTTACTACTCATCAATATTTGGCAGTAAAACTTTTACAACTACATTCTCGCCTCTTCTGCATTTTTACCAGGACATCGCCTATAAACCATGCTTGAAAATATCCATCAGAGTCCTAAAGGAGTAATAAACTGACTACCCAAGTGCAAACCAAACATGAAAATATGCCAAATTATAAGGCTGCTCTGTCTACAGCATAAAACCGATAGACCAATGATATGGTCTATTATTACCTCATTTGAAAAGGTCATGAATAATAATGACGAGCTCTCCTCTGATTGGCTGTTTCTCAGAGCAGCTCCTTCAGTAGCTCTGTGTGTGTGTAAACAGATCTTATGTTTGAGTCTGTATCAGATGAAGATACAAATTTTGAGGAATAATCAATTGTTTGGAGATGGTTAATGGACGTTTCTAAATGGTAATTTTGTGGGTTTTTTTTCAATATGGCCCTGCATAACTGTAATGTCAATAGTAGAACTTCAGCCTAAACATTAGCATATAGCATTAACTAGCATATAGCGCTAACTCAGCAGTCACAACTTTGTTTTTAGCATTGTCTCAACATTGTAATTAATTTAATGTGTAGTTTAATGTTGGGGGCTTTATGTTGAGATTTATGTTGAGTTAATGTCTTTCGCATTCACAAGGTTTACATAAGTAGGAGAAAACAATCGTGTTTGAGGCTCATGATATGTCATAACCATGTACTTCTTATTATTCATCTATAAATACAGTTTTATGGCACCTTTAATATTCAGGGTTGGTTAGTATGAAGACATTTTCTTTATAATTCTGTACAGCCGCTAAGGTCAGATATGACATGACTGACTGATGTTACTTATTCATAAGACAGAAGACCTAGAAGAGTCATGGCACTTTCTCTATCTCAATTTTATTTGTTTGTTTCCAAACTGAAGCAGACCCTTTCAGTTTCAGAACTTGAAAACTTGAAAAATATCTCTCATCGTTCAAAGCCATGTGTACAAAGAAACTCAGGTGTCTCACCTGTTCCAGAGCGAAGATGTGTTGGTTGAAGTAGAACTGGATCTGTTCATTAGCAATGTTGATGCACAGCTGCTCAAATGAGTTCTTCTTGAAGTTCTCAAAACCAAAGATGTCCAAAATCCCCACATTCATCACGCTCTCGGCCGCACTTCAAAGACACAGAGACCGAGCAAACATTACCCGACTGTCGTAGCGCATAACACCTTAAACACACTAATGACCCACACAACTGAATATTTTACAACCTTTCGACCAAACAACACAAAAACAAAGAACTTTAAAAACACAGGTTTGTTCTCGCATGTCGTTTCAGTTTAGGAAGTGCTCAGGAGCTCATCTTGTAACATTCGGTCAATGATGATCTCCTCCAGACTCCTCAGACAGTGAGCAGGGGTGACCTTCTGCGGCCGCTAACAGGTTATTAGCTGCAATAACGCTGAATGCATCTCTGATTGGAGTGGAAACGGCAGAATTTGGATGCTGTGCATTGAGGTAGAAGACGTACATTTCTCTGACAAGCAGATGTCTGACAAGAGGCGTTTGGATCAATGAACAGCTTTTCCACTCTCTCTGAAGTCTATTTAATCATCTGCATATTTTTTTTCAATGTAACTCTGTATCAAACATTTATAAAAACCTCTTTTCTTTGGTTGTGGTTATTAATATTCTAAGCTTTGCATGGTCAAACTGGAGGTCATCGCTCAAGATGATTCCTGCGCATGTAAATGCATTCCTAGTGGAAAGATTTGACGAAGATGAAAAAACGTTTGGACATAAAAAGAGGATCAATATACAGTAGATCAAAGTATAAACATCACACTGTCATACATCAAAATATGGCATTTTTGACCTTTGGCTTTAAAGCAACACTGTGTAATTTTTTTTACCTTTAAATAATGTCTCTAAAATTATTTCAGTGATGGAACAACTTTTAACTGGACAAATTGTACTGTTGCTGCAACCTGAGCAGCCTCCTAGCTGCTACAAGCACACTCTGAAAGTGGCGGTGGAGGGTAGAGCACACAGCCCCGCCCCTCCCCATGCCTGCAGTAGAGTGTCTGATACCAGGCACTGTTGCGCTTTTCAACCACATGGGGGAGCTGTAAGTCATTTTTACATGGAAACTACATAGTGTTGCTTTAACATAACATGTGAGTGGCCTCTAAACTAATAGCACCTTGTTCTGTTTCCCTGTCTCATCCGCGGTTGTAGAGGACATCTGAGACAGACAGGCTCAGTTACAGTTTGGTGTGATGCTTATCAGAGATTTGCCTGATCATCTGATCGCTTCCCCTGTGCACTTGCAGCTCTGGTAAATTCTATATTATAGTATTTGCTATTTTCTATCTAATATACAGTATATGTAGTAATAGTATATATACATATTACTGTAACTTCAGTAAGTTATAGCGGCAATCAGTAACACTGTGTCTATATCCTCTGTTACGGATTGCAGCTGTGCAATGGATTGCTGTTAACGTTACAGATAAGAAGTTACCCTCCGACTAAGTGTGGTTTTCTTGCACTGAACATTCATATTTTGTCTATTTTTATATATATATTATAAAACTGTGATTGTCAGGGATATGGCTGATCGGAAACAATAAAGGTGCATGAACAGGAGTGATTTTGTGGTCCTTTAGTGAAGGTATCATAAGGTGCCGATTATCAATTAACCGTAGGGTTCTGGATGGGATTTATTTTGAAGTACCAGATGTTGGAGTCAGCCTGTAGAAGGGCATTGATGCGGTTCACAATCCAGCTGAAGAGACGGCCGTAGAGGGCTTTAGACATGGCATCCCTCACATCAGTGGCCTTGTCTACAGTGTTGGTGCGGATGATGGTCTCCCCTCGAGTTACAACGCACTGAGAGGTCAAAGCTTCCTGAAGCTCTTCAGGACCGATACTGAGAAGAGCAGCCGCTATCCACAGACACAGAGAACATGTTTACTATTGGCTCTGAGATTTACTGTAGTTCAATATGATATACGACAATAAATTCCAAAAACTAATCTTCAAGAAAAGCTTAAAATATTTTAAATGTTTTCAGATATAGTACCCATATGTCTTTACAATAAATCTTATTTATGTGTATATTTTTTATTTATATATAATAAAATATATCAAAATCTAAATAAATAAGGGAAATATTTAAATGTTTTTTTTAGATACATACATGCATGTGTGTGTATTTATATATTCAAAATAATTACACACAGTTTATACACATATATTATGCAAAAACTAACTTATTTTGTAAGCGATTAATCGCGATTCATCTTTTGACCACCTAATAAAATTACAAATGTATTGATGACTGTAATATTTTTGTAAGAAGACTCATACCGTTGTCTAAGGCCTCAGAGTTGGGTACCTCACTCATGTCACTCTGATGCTGTGAAGTGGTTGATGTGAATTCAATATTTCCTGTGTTTAAAATGGCTGCTAGGATCCTGTACACTGAATTCACTTCCTGTATGATATATATATATAAAAAAATCTATGTTTGTGTATTGAAATGCAGCAGATATGTGTTATGAGACAGGCATTAACTTTTCACAAATGACAAAATGATAAATCTGATTTTCAGACTTGACCTCCTCCGTAAATCCTATGATTCGGAAACAATCCTGAATAGCGTCAAACTGCTCTGAGTACAGTTTGCTGGAGATGATGTCCTGCATCACTTTACTGTTAACACAGTCAATATATCTGCAAAACAAACAAATAACATGAATGACTGCAGGTATGTTATCCAGGTTAATGTGTTGTACTATTACATTAAATGTTAAACTACACATAAAAAAAACAACAACAGCATATAACCATTTTCGACCTGGGGGCAGTTTTATTTGGTAGCCTGTATTTCTTGAGGTTATCTTGATGGTAAAGACCGGCGTAGATGTAGTAAAATATGTGAAAGTTTTTTTCACCCCTGTAAGACAAACATAAGCAGTGATGTAATGAGATGATAAAAAGTTTTTATATTTAAAACGCAATGATAGGACAAACATTTTATGGTCCTTAGACTTTCACAGATGTTGTCTGAGGTCACTAAACCCTTATATATTTTTTCTATTTTTTAACCCACTTTCCTCCAAACACAAAGAGAATATTTTACTAGCCATCCAACTCATAAATATAACATCCAGTTTCAATGGACAACAGATAAAATGGCTTGCTAATGTCTTTTCCTGGTGACTTTAATGTTCTGATGGTCATAAATTGTGGTAAAGTGGTTCTCACGCAGCCTGTTTGATGACTCTTGATTTTTCCAGAAGGTACTCAGAGATTTTAGCACCCATCACCGCCCCCGTAGGTGTGAACTTCATCTCCAGATACTTTCCGAATCGGCTGGAGTTATCGTTAATGGCCGTGCATGCGTTACCAAACGCCTCCACCAGGGGATTCACTTGAAGAATCTTCTCACGAAGTGTTCGGTTATTAGCCTGGATGCAGAAAACAACAGATGCAGATAAAAAACAGAAATCAATCATGATAATTTGACATCATCATATTAATGATCCTAAAAAACTATTTGGTTAGTTAACCTGACAAATAAACAAAAATAAGTTACGCAAACAGCAAATAAATTCATTTCTCTGGCCAAAATATGCTTTAATTATATGCTAATATATATTTTGTAGAGAGTAAAGCTTAATTAAATATCTTTTTTAACCACCATATATTGACATATATTTCGAAATTTATTTCAAGGGCAATTAATACATGTCTAATTTTACAACCCATACATATTTTTATTGGCTAAAAAATAAAAGTTTGTATTAAATCTATAAGTATAAAATGTATAAGTATGTATAACATATTAAATCATAAGTATATTTTTGTAGTTGAGCAGTTTAAATGTAATTTAATTAAATTTTAATGTTAATGTTACGTTTACAGGTTTGTAACATACAAAGTTTTTATTTCAATGCAATGTTAATATAATGTGTGAGTGAATGGGTGAATGTGAAGCAATATGTAAAGCGCTTGGCTGGCCATTGGTCTATGAAAGCGCTATATAAATGAAGTCCATTTACCATACATGCTTTAAAATATATTTATTTTTAAAATATATTTCAAAATATCCAGAGAAAAATAAGATATTTTTGGTGTATGGGTAGCAGCAGTGCTGAATAATGTCTCAGTTTGCTTTTTAATGAGCATGCAATACAACATATTTCATTTCCTTTATGCATTTGGCAGACTTATTTTACCTGTATCGGGATATTTACACTCTAAATACTGTAGTTAGCATGTATGGTTATTCTAACCCTCATGCAAACTGAATCCTGGGTTATCTGTTTTACGCGATTTATACTTAACCTTGGTTTACTTTATTCCTAAACCCTAGGTTAACGTTATTATTTGTAGTTTCAAGAGTCATGAGTTGATTATAAGCGATGTCAAACTGACTGAATTTAAATAGCGTGCTGTCGTTGTACATAACCACCCGTCTCACGCTTTCACGTCAGGGACAGAACAGGTCACAACGTAAATCTCACTTGGCTGTTTTAAGCCTCCTGGGATGTAATTTTTACTTAAATTCAGGTATTTTTAGTACACATATGGTGAAACAGTATGAGGTACGTGATCTTCAGTTTCTGGTTTGCTGTCCGTTGCTAAGTATTGAGTCATAACATTCTAACCCATTGAATGGGTAACCCTGCAAAAGAAGGGGTAGCTCTGCTTTGGAGCAGGTTTTAATAACCCTGGGTTAAATTCAGGGATAACCCCGCTTCAAAAATACAAGTGTGAAACTTTAGGTTTAAAAGCAGGGTTTAGAACGAAAATAACCCAGGGTTAAGTGCAGTTTGAAAAGCCCTAAATAGACCTTATGTATCTATCTTAAAACTTACAAATCTTTGAGTTTAAAAGAATCTTAACATGTTAGATATTTAATTTAAGTAGTTTACATCAATCAGCTCATAATTGAAGCATTTCTTTTGGACTGGTAAAGTACATACAGTATGAATGTATTAGCTAGTGTATAATGCATAAGTGTACATACCTTGCCTAGAAAGGTGAGATGTTGTACGATGAGGTGAGCACTCTCAGTTTTACCAGCTCCACTTTCTCCACTGATGATTATACACTACAAACACACACAACAATGAAAACAAAAACATTTTTTATACACAAAGCCAAAAACACAAAATACATCAGTCATTTCACTTAAATAGTCTTAATGAATACACCTTAATCGACAGACAAACAGAGAAAGAGAGAGAGTGGTACCTGATCTTTGGAGAGTGTGACCATGCTCTGATAGGCTGCATCAGCCGTGGCAAAGATGTGTGGAGGGTTAGTGGAGCGTTTCATCCCATGATAGAGCTTCGAGAACTGAGAACAGAGGGCATTCTTTACAGACAGGAAACTACATCTTACTCTCCACAGGAAAACCTTTGATTCAGGAAGCCATCTCAAAGTGCATGCCACACAACAAGTGCATCACTATTTGCTTTTGCTTTCTTCATTAAAAAAGAGTGTTAAAGCTGCAGTTTCTTAATTACATTAACTATAATTTTGGAAAATGGAAAATACAAGTATGTGTGCTGGAGATAAACTCTACAGGATTTTGACCTTTCATTCAGACGGTGATCTTTGACAAAGCCAGCTGTCTGGAGTTGGCTGAAAAGATCTCACCTGTGGAGAGTAAATGCTGAGGTTCTGGAAGGGGTTTAAGGCTATGAGGATGTCACCAACATACGTGTAGATCTGCAGTTCTTCATATCGCCTCTGAAGATGTGTGATGATTGTTTCCTTTACAAGAGAGAGAAAACATTCATTCAGCTGGCATATCCAAGCAAATAAACATTTAATTTGCGCAGACGGGGTCATTTCATTTCTAAATTCATTTGAGTGAAGCAGGGACATTATTTAAAGGAACAATGTGTAAAATTGATGAGGATCTTTTGACAAAAATGCAATATATTATACATAACTATGAATTCAGTGGTGTATAAAGCCCTTACACAATAAACAGATATGTTTTTATTACATTAGAATGAGCTGTTTTTATCTTCATACAATGGTTGCAATTCACAATCTCACCGCTAGATGCTGCAAATTTATTGTACAATTTTAGGCCATTAACAGACTACACAGAATATCTGGACTTGTATAAACGTTTCACATTAAAGGAACAGTATGCAGGATTGTGGCCAAAACTGATATTGCAATCACAAAACTTGTGGCTAAAACTGGTACTGCAATCACATAACTGGTGACCAGAACATGACAACATAAACATCAGTTTACTACAACTCCCCTTTTTAAATGACAATATCCTGGCCAGACCACTGTTGTCAGTGATATAAGTATTTAAAATGAAAATGATTTCTTAATGTCTAGTGACATATCAGGGCCATTTTATGATTAATTGATATACATTTCTTACATACTGTTCCTTTAAAGATACGTCAAAAATGTACTATGAGTAAATAAGTTAATAAAGAGAAATGGATGACCAGTCCTTAAAATGTACACCTTTCTTTATACATATAAAACAATCAGTGTTGGGGAAAGTTACTTTGAAAAGTAATGCATTACAATATTAAGTTACTCCCCAAAAAAGTAACTAAATGCGTTACTTAGTTACTTTTCATGGAAAGTAATGCGTTACTTTTAAGTTACTTTTGCATTACTTTTTCTTACTTGGCTAAGGCTTGATTTCTTTCAGTTTTATGACTTAGAAGTTCTGCATTCAAGAAATTGCATATTTCTATCACAGAAATGTCAAGCTCTGGCCTGCCATCTCTGTTTTCTGACTCAAAATGTTCCTCAAACGTGACTACATTCAGTTTAATGAAATACATTCTTTTTTTAATTAATAATTTTTTTCTAAATGATTAAACTGAAAAGTAACTCGCATTACTTTTTTAAAAAAGTAACTAAAATATTAATGTGTACATTTATAAAGTAATGCGTTACTTTACTCGTTACTTTAGAAAAGTAATATTATTACGTAATGCATGTTACTTGTAATGTGTTACCCCCAACACTGAAAACAATATAACCTCAAATGTTTGAAACCATTAATGAACAAGTTTAGTGTCAACTACCCAAGTATAATTTAACAAAAACAGGTTTTTGTTTTAATGTTACAGCATGTTCATGAGCATGTCTGACCTCATCTAAGACCTCCAGATTCACCAGATCATCATCAGGGCAGCTCTCAATGATCAGTGTTTTTCGAGTATTGATCCTCTCATGCCTGTGAATAATAGATTAATGTTTCATCTTAGTAAATATTCAGTACTATGCAGATCTATAAACATATTTATATGGAATTGCTATGAGATTTGTATCATCGGTCCATTAAACATTGCAGATCTGATTGTTTGAAAAAGCAGGCCGCACTTTAGAGTTTGTGAGTATGAGCATTAGTAATAATAGTTGCTTGCAGATACAACAAAATATCATCCACTCGTATCTGTAGGCATTATTAAGGTCTAATGTTGGTAAATCCTCTAGGGTTCAAAGTCTATTATAGCGTGTAGTGAATACACTTCATCAGGGTTTGACCCTCTGTTGTATTTTTGACCTTTAGATCAGGAGGAAGCAGCTGCTCTATTCACAGCTCTTAAAACCCATTGGGCCCTGGGGACATGATGGCAGTATACAGACACATTACACTGTGCCTTATGTGTGTGTGTGTAATCGCTTCACTGATATTTGCCATCAGTGACTAAACAGTGAGAGCAGAGACAAGCTCATAATCTCATTATGAGTCCCTCTCACTGTCACTATCAGTGCAGCAGATTATATGTGACCTGGGGAGCGAAAGACTTCAATTTGGCAACCCAGTGACTGTTTATTCACAATCACAGAGTGTAGCGATCTCCATTCTTTCTCAAAATTACAAAATGATCTTATTTCAAACTAAAGTGAGGAATATCCTTATCAATTTATGTATCTCAGATGTGCAGAACAATAATGAAATACTGTCAAGTACTGTATATGACAACAGGCCTCATCTGGTCCACTTTGCACCTTATTCTGGTTACAGCAGCCCAATTAAACAGATAAAGCAAACATTCAAAGCTGTGGTCAAGAGCATGTGCAGACAAAAACTGTATGTGCCAAAAGAGGCAAGGTTTGGCTGGTTAGCCACTTAGGCCACATCCACACAAAGTCAGTGCTTCCAATATTCAATCTTTTTTTTATTCAATCTACTTATCCGTTAACACAGAGTCGTCACAAGAAATGTGTAAGGTGTGAACAAATGGCAGAAACAATGCCTTAACAGGCATGTCGTAGGGTGGACACGTGTGTCATCACAAAAAGTTACCGTTCAGCTCTTTGACACGATGGTTTAAATACAGATCAAAATTCACAACGAGAAATGAGATAAGGAAGCTCCTCATGGTCCGTGCTGAAACTTGAGATTGATCACCATTGAACAGCATGTGTCATGCGCAAGTTCATGTTCAAATCAGAAAATTCACACACCTGTTTTCTCCAGAGAGAAATACTGGATGATAAACAAACATACATATTTTTCACTGTATTTTATTCTGATTATTTTCTATAATCTGTGTGAAAATAGGGCAAAAATGTATATGAATGGGCTGTATACACATGATGACGCAGGGGTGTCGGTTTCATTGATCCACTCTGGGAACCGGTTTCAAAAAACATTGGGGATTTAGGCTCCTAAAACGCAGGCTCTTAGTCCCTGTTTAAGTTGTCAACAACACCATCTGAAAATCGAAATTATGAATAATTATTTAAGGTTAAGGTTAACTTAATTTGTCCCTGAAGGAAAATGTGTCTTGGACAAAGTGCTTGTTCTGAACAGACGATAAATAAAAAATACATAATAATAATAATAATTATAATAATAAACTAAAATACAACAATGTATAAGTCTAAAATGTAAAGTGTATAATGCAAAACACACAGTTCTTATATGTTATAGGAGCATTTTTTTCTTTTTGGTAGAATTCAGCATTTTTATCGAGGCAGGAACTAATGAAAGCTTCAGTCTATAAGTTTTACATATTGGCATTCTTAGGTGCCAGTTACACCCAACGTGTTTTAAATGCGTGTTAACGCAAGGCGCGCAACATTGCCTTTTTTGATCACTTTTAAAAAAGGACGGTGTGGTGCGGCTATTTGTATTGCTAGACAACCACCGAAGCAGCTGTCCTGTCAGTCAAATATTGAGGCGTGAGCGCTCTTTTGCTGTTAACTGTCGTATTAGGAGAAACTTTAGAACCTTGTTCGAGGGTGAGAGGAGGGTGAAGGCTTCAAAGTGATATAGATTGTACAGACAATGAAGAGAATTAGGAAAAAAGGCTACAGTTTATGTGACTCTTAAAGCGATAGTAGCCCCTTTTTTCTGATCAAAAAAATTATCCAATCTATAACTGGATGATCCAAATTGTGAGTTTTGTGACCCATTGAACCACAATTAAATGGTGAGTATATCTGGTGTGGAGATGAACAGGAACAGTTGTTTGGCATGAAAATCCAGTTTTTCAAAACAACAACAAGAATAGCAGATTAAACATTGTGGTTAGAGGTCCTATTGGCTTTGTATTGGCAAAATTTGGCCCGTGGTAAAACTAATTGAAGAAACCTGTGCTATGCCCACAAAGTCAAGTGGCATTTTCTTATCTGTGACTTCAGTTAATACAGAATCTGAAGTTTATTAATATCTCACTTCAGTTAGAAGCAAATATTTATACTGATGATTGTAATTTATGTATTATTTGTGTTTTGATAGATGTTTTGTCTCAATATTCTACATTAAAAGTAATGTATTTTTTATTCGGCCTACTTGCATTCATTTCGGGCTACCAAAAACTAAAGAGTGCCTGCCCTAAGGGCTACCAGGGATTTTGAAATTTTGCGAGCCCTGTATTCCTATGATTTTCATTGCTGTTATTTGAATAGGAGCCCATTTGTTTTTTAGCTGAACAGACAAGTTTCCAAACCAGACTGTGATTTTGTAGCAAATAAGACTTTTAAGCGTGGCCTGGTTAAAAACACGTAGGATATTGCTAACCACTCTATACAGTCTCAGCCTCCTTAAAAAATATACATTTGCCATGTACTTTTAGCTACCTGCTATGCATTTAGGCTATTCATTTTTAGTAAATGTATTACCTGGGAATCAAATAGTTGAGAGCATCATGCACAACCACTACAGTACACAGTCAGAAAACATGACCCCAATCTGTCACTGGGCAGCACCCTTAAAATTTTGGTCCTAATATGTACCATTTAAGTACAGATATGTATGAATCTGGCAACAATATATACTGCTGAGCTACTAATATGACCCCGTTGGTACCACTATATTCTTCTGAGGGACTAATATGAACTTATGAAACCACCACAGTGACACCTCGGATCATTTTTTAACAGCTTAAATGTCTTCTGCATTTGACATCACATTAGTCGACTGTAGCATGCTTATGCAATCAGCCAATCAGTGTTGTCATGACATCGTCATTTGCTGCATCAATATAACTGCCGTCCGTCTTTCTACAGCATGCAAAGTGTCTCTTTCACACAGATATACGTCATCCGATTCAACCCTCAGGTCTTTCCTGTATTGTATCCTCACAGTTCAAACCTAAAGGGCTTTAATTTCTTCAACAGATAACACTGCCATCTGCTGGAGAGAGATGTCAGGTGATACATGACACGGTGATGAACAACTATAACCAGCACGTATTTCTGGACTGTCACAACAACAGCCTCACTACTTCACATTTAGATGTAATGAATCCACCACCTCAGATCTGCACCTACAGAGGACAGAGATTAATAAAAATGACGGCTCAAAATGACCGCTGTCATGGTCAAGGCTGCCAGATCTCTGCTTTGACCCTGAATGGGATCTAAAGCAACTGAGAACATTTTAAAATGACAATCTGTGATTGGCAGGCTATTATTAGCTTTTTTTAAAAAGTGCACCTGTACCAACTTTGCCATCTTAAGTAGAACCTTTTACACATGTGAAGTGAAGTATTTTCCTGTTTACCTCATGCAAATCTCACTCTCGTTTCAGATAACGCTCAGAGGTTTATAAAATCTTCATTTAGCCACCACATACCTGGTCTTGGTCCTGCTACCAACCTCCTGTTGTTCGCGGATGAGAACTGACAGCCGCTGTCTGAGCGACGTGTCTTTCCCATGAGCCTGTTTAATGAACGGATGCTCCAGCAGATGCGTCACTGATGGACGCTTCTCAAAATCCTTTATCAAACACCTGCAGGTGAAGAAAACAGAACAGCCGAGACAAGACGAGACGAGAAAGAGGAGACAGAGAAGATGAGAAGAGACAAGAAGAGAGAAGAGTTAATAAGCAGAAGATCTTGTATAATCCCATCAGCGATGTGAAGGTCTTCAGGAAGGTTTAAGCATGTTACCTGTACATCTTTATCAAACTTCAGCCTCAGGTAGACACACAGAACCGGTCTTAGATCTGAACTGAGCATATGTTCAGCTTTCCTCTTTCTCATTCTCTCTCTCATTACCATAGTATCAAGTGTAAACACTCTTATCATGTGTCCTCAGGCTGGTGCTGACGAACAGACAATCGCTTACTGGACCACTGGGTGCTGTTGCATGGATGTCACACAATAGCCCGCACAAAAAAGCAGTATCAATTGTCTGAACTTCAGTGATCATAAATCTGCCAAATCATATCTTGCTTTAAACATGATTGGGGTTAAGATTAGGCACAGTTTACTGTACATACACGTCAACATAAACACATTATGACACAGGTGTTTTTCATCTAGTTTTCCTTCTGTACTGCTGTACAAAAACATAAGACTTTAGCTCCTGTAAAGCTTTTGTTATGTCCCCAAATGACAAAGAAAATATAACAGGCTTTAAGAAAAGAAACACAGCCTTTCATAAAATGTGAGCTGAAATGACACATCTGTGCTTCATTTCTAAAGTCTTTCAAGAAAATTCAAGAAAGGGTACGCTATGGGGGTTGAAAAGTGGCACAATTATGTGTGCTTGATAAGTATTATACTGCCTATTGCGGTTTTAAACATTAGTACTGTATGTGATTATAATAAATAACATTTATCAGAATGTACCGGTACTTGAAAGGCTACAGCTGTTCACAGTAAATAAGTTTCATTATTTACTTATTCTTCCTTTATTTCTTTACACCATTCCAGAATCCAGCATTTACAGTTATATTCATGGCGAGAACCAGTTAATCCATACACAAGTTGATCCATACACAGGTTGGGGGAGGGATAATTTGGCCTCTCCAATTTGCATGTGTTTGGCCTGTGGGAGGAAACCGGAGTACCCGGAGTAAACCCACAATGACACAGGGAAAACATGCAAACTCCACACAGAAAGGCAGAAAGTAAAACATAAATTATGCAGTATATAAACTAAGCATGTTTGTTATGAAAATAAAATCAAACATTAAACCCAATAAGGTTTGATGTTATTGACATGTTGGCATGTTTGTTTTGAGCTCTGAATACATGAGTTGATCAATACTGTAAGTGCATTTACATGTCATTTAAAGGTTTGATATCAGACTGACCAAGACACCAACTCAGCTTTCTTAAACAATTTAGTCTGAATGAGATTTAAAAATGATCCTAACTGACCTAAAATAACAGGATAATGTGTGATGATTGCTCAGCTTAATCCAGCATTCATACAATATAATTAATATGCAAATGACTAAATTGTGAAGGCAAATTCTGATATCAGGACGAAAAAGATTCAGAGATTCTGCTAAACATCTGCTGAAGTGTCAATCCAAACCTTTGTACAGTATAGGGGAGAGTAGGGCACTAACACACTAATGCTTTATGGCTTTGGCTCTCTCAATAAAAAATATTTAAGATAGATTAACATTTTTTTACACAATCAACACACACATCTCTGCTACAAATTAACACTTAAGTTGTTTGTGGGACCTACTGTTATCATACAATTACACTGAAAGTGACAGGAGTGCAAATGTGACCCATAGGTGGGGTTCATTGTAGTAACAAACAGAGAGTTTGTTGTAACGCCTGCTAGATTTTTTTAAAACACAAATAATTCAATCAAATTCAGTCTATATACTTAAGGTTGATACTGTTTATATATCTGCCTATAATAGATAGATGTCCTCACATTCATCCATCCATGATCCTTCATCTAATCATCCTTGTATTATACATCAATGCATATAAATAGATTTTTTTGAAAGGGCTGCACAATTTAAACAAAAAAAAGAATCATAATTGTGAGTTATTTCCACTGATATTGTATTAACAGTTATCATTTTGATGAATAATAGTATTTACATTGTTTTCATTTCATTATCCTTGTATATCTGAGGCCTCATTGTAACACTGTGTGACAACTAACCTCGCTGTGTAAAAATATTTTCAATCCCAGCTATCAGTTACTAGGAGATAATGACATGTGATGAAATGTTGTTATGTTTTAAGAAACAAGACAGTGATTCAAATAATATAAGGTTGGATTTGGTGACTTCATTTACTTTTATGCCTCACAAACACTCATATTGTTCAATATCTGAACCAAAACACTTTAAAACTTTTCACAGATTCACATGAGATCTTCTGACATTAAGAGAAAAAGACCAAAAGCAAAAATTGCTCGGCCATGTAGAAATATGTAAAGTAGCTGCGTTACAATTAAAGGGCGATTTATAGTCGTGCGTAGGTCCTACGGCGTAGCTACGGCGTAGGCTATCCGTAGCCTGTGCGCAGCTCTGCGTAGCCTGACGCGCACCGCCCAAAATTTGCGTCGGCTCTACGCGGACCGTAAGCGCTGTGATTGGTTCACCAAAACCCCTCCCGTCAGGTAAAAAAAACTGCGTCATAGGTATTTCCGTTTGAGACGGTGAAAACAAAGATGAGCCAAGTTGAGGAGTGATTTAACTCAAACTGAAACATAAGTCGCTGTTTATTTACTTCCATCATCGCTGGTCTTCTCAAATTATACACAAGAAGTTGCTATTTCTTCTTCGTTTGTGGGTTTACTTGCTTAGCTTCTTCTTCTGTGACGACTTCTGCTGCTACTGTGGTTACACGCGTGATTACTGCCAACCAGCGGTTTCGCGTGTGTTTGCACGTCGACGCGGACGGCGACGCACAAGTATAAATGAAAACCGACGCGGAACCTACGCCGTCGCTGCTACGCCGTAGGACCTACGCACGACTATAAATCGCCCTTAACCCTGCATTAGTTTGTGGCCCTACTAATATAGACTGTAACTATTGTGCTGAGATCAGCCATGTTAGACCCGGCTCAATGCAGTAAATTTGGAGGACCAGGGGTCTGCCATTAACACTCAGAATAGCTGAAGGTCCAAACTGCAGATGGCTCTGATAGCAGAGGCACATTTGTAACACATGAACAACAGCACGTTGCTATATACACCTACAGAGAACAAACAGCCTGCATCTTCTGATAACATTGTGTCCTCCAAATACTGACTGAACACACACACACACACACACACACACACACACACACACACGCATGCACGAACGCACGCACAGAAAGAGAGAGATGGGATTTATTCAAGAGAATTATTTCTGATCTGATAGCCCTGAAAACCCAGTTTTTCAGCGTGATGTTTATGAAACGCCTCCTCAGGAGACTGAAGCAGATTTATTCTGCCAAACACAAACACTGAATGATGCACTGCAAGTTTATGCAGTCTGATGCTAAACATTTCTCAGTGTTGATTTTCCAAGCTTTATTTCATTTATATATTAATGAATGATTATTTACAAAAATCTGTTTGTGACACTGAAGCATGTATGATGTGGAAAGTGAACCACTTTGATTTGTCTAAATACTCTTCAACAGAATTTTTCAGTTTATAGTCATAAACCTGAAGGACAATGATTAATTTGAGTTTGAATGCAAAAGCCGCTAAACGCCACCTCCATCAAAATAATAATGATATTGATTGAATGTACTCAGTATGTGTGAACAGCACATTTTGTACTTACTGGTAAATTCATTCTGGTGCACTGTAAAAAGTTGGATTAATTTAAAAATAATATTTTTTTCAACTTTTATGTTGTAAGTGAAAATTATAGATTAAATTATTACCAATTAAAGTTATTTTTTAAGTTGATCCAACTTTTCACCAAAATAACTGTGTGAAAAAGGCTAATGTTGTGTGTTTTGCCAAGAGGTACACTACAATGGATATCATCTGTACTTGTTACGTTTCTCTTTCAGGCCAAGCATTGGCAACCTTATTATATCCCTGACCTTATAAAAAGCAAATATAGTCAATAAGGACACTTTTATTCAAACATAGACTTGTTCAGTTTCGCTGCTCTAAAGTAACCTAAGGGTTAAGACTCTACCAGCCTGACCTTAAACCTTTACACCACACTAGGCATTTGTGTTGAAGATTGTATTTCCACTTACTCTAAAGAAGTCAGCACGGCTAAAAGAGAACAAGAAAAGAGCAAATAAATAAACGAGAGCGCAGCACTCAGAATAAAATCCTTTCAAGTAAAGATATGACTCCGACTGTGCTTTTAATTCATCAAGAGCGGCCGACATACCTGCCACACTGACAAATCAACAACTAACACAAATAAATGAGTCAATTAGCTTTCAGAGCTCCTCCAGCTGTGCACAAGCATCTCTCTCTCTCACTGATGTTTTCATTTTCCATAATGAAATAATAATCTCTGCATTTGAGTGCTTTTATACAAACAGGCAGGCACATGCACAGAACCAAAGCGATGACTCTTTTATTTACAACCTCCATGACATGAATTCAACCGCACATCTGAAGAGCTTTTCTGACAAATGAACGTTTTCTTTGCAATATTAGTATGGAAATAGAAATAGTCATAATTTTGCCTTGTAAAGAAAATAGTAATATTTGTTTTTATAAATATCAAAATAATCAACAGACACTGGAAAAAACAATCTATGGCCGGTTGCATCAAAGCCGTGAAGTTAAAACTGCATCTTAAGAATAAGTATGACTAACTAGCAATTAGTCAGGGCTAAGCAGTCTTATTATTTGAATTTAAATTAGACCAATCTACCTTTCTATATAAACAACTTAAAACAGTTATGATCAGTCTTGAAGAAAAAAGAGATCTAACAACTGAGTCTACGATAAAAGAATGGGTGTTCAGTGGATCCATTATATAGGATGATTTTATGTAGAAAACAGTAAATCACAAAATGACTTTGGCTGGGTTTTCTCAGGCAGGGTCATATATGAATATACAAAACATATAAATATGAATGTCAGACTATCCCTACTACAATCTACTGCAAGGACATGCATATAGTTTAAAACTTCATGAAAAACTAACCAACAGTTCTTTAGATGTTAACAGTTCATTGGTAGCAGGTGTTTATGTGGTGTAAATACGATGGATGATATTCCCGCGATGCTGTCATGGCTAGACTAGCACACCATTACTGAGTAGTAGTCAAAGTGTAATTTAGCATCTCCTTTAATGCACTCAAATGTCTATACTGTTCCATATCAAAAACTATAGGATTAGGATGCAGGCTTTGATAGCTTGTCAGCGGGCGTCTGGTTTGCCATCAGCTACCAATTTGCTCGGGAAAGCTTCGAGAGGCAGGTAGACTTTGACACTGCTGATGAAGGCAGTTTGCGTCTAGGCAAGGATGCTGTACCATGTCCTGAGAAATTTTCCTTATCTTCAAACACACTATTAGTTCAACTATAACAGTTTTATAACATTTATTTAAATTAAATTTTATATTCAGTTAAATTATTTCTGTAATATTGCTATTTTTAGTTAATCTTAATATTTGAAGAGTTTTGTTCCAAAACGCAATAAATCAATTTTGACTGATTTCGTTAAAGAATCTGACAAGATAAAACAACTATTTTCTTTTACAAACTTTCACATAGCATCTTTAGGTTATAATAACATTAAAAATGTTATCCATAATTTGATTTTCAAAGATTTATTATAAAAACTGAAAAACTTTCTCCAAAGTTTTTTTTTAAATGCTATAAATCTATTGAATCAATATATAAATGTGTATTCATCTTTGTCATGTTATATTCATTTAGTTGACTAGTGGTATACACTTATAAAAAATAAACAATGGCATTAATCAAAACACATGATATTAAGAACACTGTCATTGCTGCTGTCATCCTTGGGACGTCGTTACTGAATCTTTTTTGACAGCGATCAGCTCAATTTTCATTGACTTCGAGTAAAATAATGAAAAGTTTTATCATAAGATCCCCTGGGGTCAACGTGTTAGCATGACAGAAGCTTGATGCTGTGGTGTAAGAACAAGAAACAGGCGGCATTTTTCCGTCGCAGGAGTGCCCAGTGGCTTACGTTGATGCCAATGCCATCAAAAGTATTATTTTGTTTTTGTTTGTTTGTTGATCACAAAGTACAAAGTAGATGAGGAAAACTAGGATTCTGTGTGTAGTCAAAGCACCACCATTGTTTTTTACAATGTGTTGAATGATGCGCTGTGATTGGTTGAGCGGATTTATTGCATTCTGCAGAAAAGGAGGAGTTTGGGGGAAAAAGGAAGAAAAGATGACAGAATAAAATGTCTTATAATTTTGTAATTTTATCCTTTAAGTGAGGCGTCACTCACCTGTAAGTTTAAATTTTATGTTTAAATGTTAAAAATGCTTTTACTTACTCATTTTTATTTGCACACAGATAATCAAAATATTTAAAATACATTTTTCTATATAATCAAGAAACACAAACTATTATTTGGTATTTAGTAGTATCATTACTACCTTTATTAGACAACAGAGAAAATGTGATTGTAAATTTCAGATAAATTCCAGTAAAGAGTAAAACAAAACATTTTGGTTTTCACTAAAATGCAGATCACCTTCAGACACTATACACAGTAAGAGAGAGAGTTCTTGTACTCACTGAGCAATAAAGTAGCAGAAACTTCTGCACCACTGCTCTGGATGGCGTAGGGTAGGAGATGGGTTCCTGCAGATAACACACACACACAAACACAAAGAGTTAGAACAAGCATGAATGAAAGTGAAACAAATGTATTGATCTTATTCAGTGATAGTAAATACATTACAAAGTAAAGGTACAACTGCTTTCAGGACAAATGTCTGTTCGCATTCATCTCCTCACACAAAGAAAATGTGAAGTACGCACACCTGAATGCACACACACACACACACACACACACACACACACACACACACACACACACACACACACACACACACACACACACACACACACACAGGTACAGACAGAACTGTGCCAAGTCGTTCTCTTACAGAGTACTATAAAAGGCTAGAAATCAAATGCCTTTTTTACAACTCCTCTGTAAACCCTCATCAATGGTACAAAATCAGCCTCTACTTAATTACATCTTTCAAATAAGATATACAGCATGATATTTATGTCATGTGTGTTATTATATTACACAAATTGCTAGTGATGGGGAAGAGACCGCCTATGCCGAGTCCGAGTCAAGACGGAGTCTTTGAGGAAGCAGGTCCAAGTCGAGACGGAGTCCTTCAGGAGTGGAGACAGAGTCAAGACCAAGACCATAAAAACATGTCAGTTTTCATATTTATGATTTAATATCACCCCAGTTAATAATCAACAGTTAGGCCTACAGACTAAGCTAGATTGGGAATTGTTTAGAGGAGCAGTTTTAACGTCTTAACTATGCTTTACTATCATTAAAAAAAGTATTATCGTTTAAAATGTAATTATCATTACAACCGTGTTTGATTACCGTGATTTTGAAAACTTGCGGTAAATCCTGTCCAGCCAGAATCAGTTTGACGCAGGCGTGCACATGCAACATAGTTTTTGCACAAGAAGGCATTTAAGGGATAATGTATTGTATTAATTCATGGTAAACTCATTAGACAGATTTTTTTTTTTACCACAGAAATAATTTCAGGGACATAAAATATTAAATTGTGATTTTCAAAAATAAAACTTGCTCCAATGTTTTCGGTGTGTATCAGTTCTTTTTGAACTTTCCATCTCATTTTAACAAAACTGTGATAATGATAACCGTGATAACTTTGGTCACTATAATCATGATATGAAATTTTTCATACCGTCCCATCCCTACACTGAAGATGCATTTATTACCAATATATTGAACCATCTGTTTATATTTTCATAAGCCCTGTTGATATAGTCCAGACATCAGAAAATTTAAATTTACAAGTTTTCTATGAAAATATACATGTGTTATGGATGTGACAAAAAACTTTTTGGGAGACAATATCCTCTGTAGGCATTGTGTAATTTAAAACGCACAAACCAAAAGCAATAATAACCAACAAATGGAGAAGGGACGGCCCTTAAAAGAATATGTAATATACGTTTTGTATGTGCATTTATGAGGAAGAAACAGCATTTTGTTTGTGACATTTTTCCATTATAGATGTAACAAATCTAAAATTTGCATGTACTTTAATATGGACCATAAAAGGCTTTTAAAATGAGACCTTGCATTGGTGTTTAAACCACCAAATCTATACATTTGAGCTATCAATATGGTTAAAAGCTTTTCTTTTCATGATAATGTTGACATTTGCATGGAATTGCCCATATGTAGATCAAGATTAAAGTGACAAATATTACCTTTAACTAAAGAGGTGCAATCTTCACAAACCCTAGATTATTTGTACTACTGTACCATTCACATCCAGACTTTGACAGTTTGTGCAGTATTTTATCTTTGCAGTTCAGTGACTACTACACCTAACACAGGCCATCACTGAGTTTTAGCTGCAGAGTTTAAGCAGGTCTTCAGGTCGTATCTCATCTGAGCCGCTGTATATCACTGAACTGGAGTTGTAAGTGTTTAAGTCTTTAAAGAGTAGACTGTGGGCCAGGGACACAGCGGCCTGATGCTGGATGACAAATGAGCCGCCCCATCGACTGTCTGGCAGGCAACATCTGTCCGCCGAGCAGCCGAGTTATGAGAGCGAATAATCCCTCTGTCAGCTACACTCAGACAGAGCCATCTATTAACTCACACACACGCACTTTCACATACCCATATATTAACACACAAGCAGCTGTGACGCTGGACGTGAAGGCGGGCCGGATGCAGCCAGACAGACCTATGAAAACATCTGGAAAGGTACCCATGTTTTTCCTAAATATTGAAGTATTCACTGACAAAAATTCTTGTACTTTGTTTTTTTTGCCATGGTAATACTATGCTTTTTGTAAATGCTGCCATTTGTACAGCATTTATTGGCTCATTGACAATAAGGTTAAGTCTAATATAAATGAATTGAATGCTTTATAGACAATCGTAGACCCTGGAGAACTATATAAATGCTACAATATATTTATATGGTCATTATTTAGTACATATCAAGGTATTCACTCTTTTGTAAAGGTCCACTACAATGAAAAGTAAGCATATACATAACTGTCCTATCCTGATAAAAGTATAAGTTTCCCCCATTTATATAAATGATTATTATTCCATTTTAGTCCTGCCTGCAGTGTTTTATTGTTTAATGCAGCCGTTGTTCAGCGGATATGAGCGAGGACCTCACATCTTTTTTATTTCCGTTTCTTCTGCTGTACTTGTGCTTCCTTTCTTCTCAATGGCTCATAATCTCTTTTAAGCTTGACTGAAGTCTCAAACTGACATAAAAAAGCAGTGCAGGTCGAAGGACAGACATACTACTTAAAAACACATCTTCTGCCTCTTTCATCAGAAACTAACACTAAGAACAAAGCATGAGGCGTATAAACCAACCCCTGTTAAACAAAGTTGTCTTTTTTCTGCAATAATCTGTCATTTTGGGCTGCACTAAGTCACTCGGTGCTTTGATAGATATTCAGACAGACCATCCTCTCTGAAGAACAGATCAAAGGAAAATAACCGAATGCAAAATATAATGCGCGCCTGCAGCCACGCGCTCACATTGATGCTGCAGTGCTGTAGAGAGCTGCTTATACATAACAAAGTGAAGCAGCGTTGCTGATGGCGCTCTTATTGTGCTTGCTAAATTCTGCTGTGGTATTCGCCCTCGCTGGCTGTTTGTGAGCGTGCTCAGACAGGATGTAAACACCGTAGGTTTATACTAATCTAACTGCAGAGGCACGAAAATCTAACTGCAAACAGTCACGCTGGCAGTCATGTTGCTCACAACATCAATCCGATACAGTGTAGATGACAAGCTATAAACAAAAAGAGAAACCTGCCAAAAACATGTCCGGACAAGTTTTGATTGTGAAAATAAAATGAACACAATATCCAGGGCTCCAGACTAACTTTTTTTCACTAGGAGCACAGTGGCCCCCAAATGAAAATTTTAGGGGCGCAACCAGAAAACTTAGGGGCACACACTGTTAATCAACATGCTATCCAAATATTCACATTTCTACTGATTTCCACTGTATTACTAATAAAAACTTTAATGATAGATACAGAAAGTACAATGTGCCGTTTTCAAATTCAGTGTCATATCACAAAAAAAGGTCAAATTTACTGGTCGCACACGTGCAACTGGATGTTAAAATTTAGTGGCACACTCTTAAATTTTGGTGGCAAAATGCCCCCATTTGGTGGCAGTCTGGAGCCCTAATATCAAAAATATATTTTGATTAAAGAATATATTTTTTGATTCATCATGAAATTGTTACATAACTTTTACAATATGTGACCCTACCAGGTTAAAGTCTAATTGTGTTACGATATAGGAGCATCAAAGTTGTTACTCACCGATTTCACATTAACTTCAAAGCTTACGTGTATAATACAATTTGGTGTAACTGGTTACCAGACATGCAGAACCAAAAATGATGATAGACATTAGGGATGTGAAGATTCCCCGATTCGCTCGGTGCATCGGCATAAAAATGTTACAATGCAATGCATCGGTTTAAAAAATTAGCATTTGCATCGCGATCAGTGTTTCCCATACATAGGCTCTACTTGGGCGATGCGCCCAGGTAAATTGCGACCCGCCCAGGAAAAAAAATCATTTTACGAATTTCCGTATTTTCTGAACTCGACTGCATGACCCGTGTTTTGTTGAGAGAGAGAGAGAGAGAGAGAGAGAGAGAGAGAGAGAGAGAGAGAGAGAGAGAGAGAGAGAGAGAGAGAGAGAGAGAGAGAGAGAGAGAGAGAGAGAGAGAGAGAGAGAGAGAGAGAGAGAGAGAGAGAGAGAGAGAGAGAGAGAGAGAGAGGAAGAGAGAGAGAGAGAGAGAGAGAGAGAGAGAGGTGGAAGTCGGGTGACTGTGAAGATGATGCATGCGTCATAAACTCATCATCCACCGCGGCAAACTGGATCAACTGCAGCACATACTGAGCAGCCAGGGAACTACACTGCGACCAAAATGGTTGCATATGCTTATGTGCATATGTGTTTATAGCATCCAAGTTGGCTTCATTTTGCGTGCAAGCACATTGTGTCTCTCCCGTTGAGTGTCCGTTCACGTGCTCTCTGTTTCTCAATGAATTGGGTGCGACGCGAAGCAACCTCAGTGTCACATTGTATCCTTTCATGTTTCTGAACTTGAGCAGAGTTTTACCATTAGAGGTCTTTCTTCACTGAGGTCGCGGGAACCGTACGGTTACGGGTTTATATTTTAAATGGTCAGTAGGGTCTGGGTCGGTCCTAGTTCATTACTTCGGGTCCCACGTCTGATTAATATTGTGTGTAAAACCAGAGTTGATCGGAGAACGGCCGCGAGCGCTACCTCGCTAAAGCACGAGTGCTGTTTCAGCGTGCCTTCGGTGTCTATGGCGATAACAACTGGCTCTTGTCACGACCACGCGCCGCTTCATTTTCTTTATCCCATTTTTAATAATCTTACTATTAATAGACCATATCTTTACTAAAATCTAAACAGTTGCACAGAGATTGTAGCAAAAAGCAGTGCTAATACTGAACGAGCAAAGCTCTAGCTGACTCAGGATATAAAAAACGCTAAGCTGTAATGTAAAGTCTGTCATCGGGACAGCAAGTAGACTTTTAAATCTGAAATAAATAGTGGATTAAGCTTTTTTAATCGGCAAAAGAGAAATAGAAAGCAGAAACAGTAAAAGTGCCTATCTAATAGAAATTATTAACTAGGGATGGGCACGAGTACTCGATTGCTCGAGTACTCGAACGTGGCATCGATGATCGATCACGAAAACGATGATCATGTGGGTTTATTTATTTATTTATTGTGGATATGGCGGCATTTGGATGTCTGGTTAGCATTACAAGCGCTTGTGGTAGTAAAGACTGGGTCTGGAGATGCGTGTTTGACGTCGTGTCAAGCTACGCAGACCGACGTATGACATCAGTAACATTACCATGCGTGATTCAAAAACAAACATAATTCCGCGCGACCGCACCGCAGGAACCCGCCGATCCGCGCAATGCGCGGCAGCCCGCCGATCCCGTGAAGCCAGCCACAACTCACATCACTGAGGCACTATGGTTTAAGAGGATGTCGTGATTTTCGAAATACAGTCAGTCAGGTGCAAAATGTACAGCGCCGTCAAAAGTTCAATGGATTATCATCTCATATTTAAACATCAAATGTCAAGAGATACCAGAGAGCCATACGAGCATTACCATTACATCTTGACTGAGGTAAGAGGACGACACGACACAGCTAAACGCGCATGATAGCAAAACACTTAAAGCTGCTTAATGTTATGAAGCTTGAACTTTGACTGGACGTGTTTAAAGCAACACTATGTAGTTTCCATGTAAAAATGACTTACAGCTCCCCCATGTGGTTGAAAAGCGCAACAGTGCCTGGTATCAGACACTCTTCTGCAGGCAGGGGGAGGGGCGGGGCTGTGTGCTCTACCCTCCACCGCCACTTTCAGAGTGTGCTTGTAGCAGCTAGGAGGCTGCTCAGGTTGCAGCAACAGTACAATTTGTCCAGTTAAAAGTTGTTCTATCACTGAAATAATTTTAGAGACATTATTTAAAGGTAAAAAAACTACATAGTGTTGCTTTAAATGTGCGCTGTTTTTGATGCACATCCACAAAGGGAGTTAAACTTTCTTTTTTTTTAGATAACTTAGTTGAAACCTTAGTTGAAGTCTTGCATTTTATGCAGATAGATGCACGTTGTACATTTATGTTGTATAAAGGCTTAATATTATGCAGAGTGCATCAAATAGAAAGGGCTTCGGTTTGTGTTTATTAACCCTTTAGTTTCACTTCATCACGCAGCTTTTCCTGTTAGAGGTTTCTGTTAAAAACATTTGATTAATTAGGAATCTATTATGTGTTCATTGTTCTGTCGTAGTTTCTTCAAAATTACGTTTTATTTGAGTGTTTTAATCAAAATATTTTCATTTTCACCATGACGTGTACGCCCCCCGCCCCTTTGATTGCCCCGCCCCCAGTTAATCGAGTACTCGTTCTTCAGACCTATGGATTAATCGAAATGAAAAAATGACATAAATGCACATCCCTATTATTAACATTATAACATCAGTCACATTTATAATCTATAGACCTGCACTGTCTATTAATAGGCTATAGTATACATAGTATTGTATATATTGAGTTTGATAAAAGGGGTCAACAAATTGCTTCATATCAGTGCAAAAACATTAAGTGTTTTCATTGTGCTTTGACAAACAGTGTCAGCTTTGTTTATGGCAAAGAAAGTTTGGGGTGGTTAGATTAATAAACTATAATGTGAAATTAATATTAATGTTCAATAAATCAAAGTTTTGTGTTGTGTCACACATTATTAGTTCTTTGTCACATGTATAGTAGACCATTTTTTGTCGGTGGATAATGATTGCCCTTTTCACCAGCTACCACCACAAGTAAATTTCAGATCTGTGGGAAACACTGGCGATGCATTGTTCCAACATATTGAATCGGTAAAAAACTGATTTATTTACGTATAAATAAAATAACAACACAAAATGTGTTTAAACAACAAAAAATGTGTTGTTTTAATAATAACACAGATGTATCTAGTAAGGGACAACTCATTATATGTATTGTGATTAAGACACAAAATCTGTTGTTTTAACACAACTGTTTTAAGAGTGTACCATATTAAATTGCAAAGCATTACCTTTTTTCATTGCATCAGACCGCACTGCATCGTAAAGGGGTGAATCGCATCGTATCGCATCGGTAGCTGCTTCATATGTATCTTTAATGTATCGCATCGTAGGCTACTATGCATCGAGATGCGTATTGCATCTGACTCCGTTATGGAGATGCACATCCCTAGTAGACATCACTGATGGAAAAGATCAGTCAAATTCAAACTCGTCTTTCTGTATTTTACAGAAGAAAGGGTGCGTGTATGAATTACTGTAATTATGAGATAACAATAATGTAAATACAACTTGCAAACTCAAAAGAGCTTCGACCTGTACCACCTGACCGCTGCAATGTCATCAGAAACACAGAAAATGGCTGCAACTGCAGAAGTAAAATGTAGTTATGTAGTTTTAATAATTTGTCCATTTAAAAGAGTACAGATGTGGCCTTGAAGAATGCACAAGCATCTGGCAATTCATCTGTATTGTACCTTTTTTTTACCTACAGTTTTTTACAGTTTGTAACATTGCTGTTTAAGCATAAAGAACATTTGCAAAGTTTAATGCAATGCTCAAAGTTGAATGCAACAGGAGATTAGTTAGAAATTATTTAGAAATTAGTGACATCACAAACCCCTACATTTACACAAACCCTGCTCAATCCTCTTCACTAGTATTCCATGGGTCTGATTCAGGCAATAAAGGAAATATTGATGCCACTGTTTACAATACACCGGCACATGCAACTATCTGTCAAGATAAGAAGGGGCTTGACGTGGCCAGACAACGTGAGGTAGGTGGTCAGCGAATCGCAACACACTGGGCCAGCTAACCAATCTGAGCATATTGCCTATTTCTGAGGGAGGAGCTACATAGAACCAGGAGTTCAACAGCCTGTTTTTAGAAGTATAGAATCATAACAGTGTTTCCCACACATTGACTTTACTTTGGCGAGCCACCCAGGTATATTAACAACTGTCCAAGTTTTTCAACCACCTTGTTAACTAATTAACTATGCTTTGCTTTAATATTTACTAAAACTTTATTGTGATGATTCCTCAACAGACATTTTACTGACTTTGCAATTAGAAAGATCAGCTTATTCTACTAACCTTAACCCATTCCCTACCCCTAACAGTCTATTAATACTATGATAAAGAGTTAGTTGATATGTAGTTGCAAACTTACTAGTAAAAAAGTAAAATGTTTAAAGTGGACTATCAAAATAAACTGTTACCTTCATTTTAAAGTGTACCTTATAATTTTAGCTTCAGATGGACATACAAACAGACACAGAAGCGCTGTGGCCATACCACCTTCTGATGATAGATGACACACAAGACATTTTGTCAATACTAATCTGCCACGTACAAAAGACCTGTACATTTTCTCAACCACCCAGTGGCCTGGTGGCAATTATTTTTCAGCAAATGGAAATGTAGTCGAAGTCAGACCACTAGCTGAACACAGGCGTGCACCTGTGGCGGTGAAATCTGAGGATCTGAAGCCACTCTGAATAAATATATAGTGGGCACAAAGTATAACTTAGACCATTTTCATGATGGTACTGGTTGGGTAATGCTTGTTTAATTAGTTAAGAAGTCTAAGGAGGACACACCAAGCAGCAAACACCTACAACAAATCAATACCAGCAGGCTGTCTGTGCGCTCAGTAATTCATCCCAAACATAGCTATTTTTCCAGTTCTGACAAATGTAATGTAAAAATGCTCACTTGCATATAAATTCAGTTTACTGGAACATAACAGGACATAAATCTAACATACACATTCTGTAAGCTGTATGTGTAAAACAAAAAACAATTTCTTAAAGAAAAAAATCTGAATTAAAAAATTATCTTTTTCTCTACCGACGAACACAAGCCATTTATGAATAATTTAAAATCCATGCTCGTGTCAATGAAAAAAGCGTGACATAATTGTATTGAGATTGTGGTATTGTGCAGCTATTCACTCCTCTCTCTGATGTCCTTCATTAAGAGTCAAACATTTCACAGTGACAGGTTCTGATCTATCCACGCCCCCTCGTAATCTCTCCGTCTGAGAGCGGCTGATGGTGGGAGCGCCGCCCCGGACAGATGACATGTTAACAGAATCATTTCACGCGCCACTACACACGCGAACACTGATATATTCAGCCGCTGCCATGCTAAAGGTCTCGCGCATCTGATTTATGTGCCCGGGCCCAAATATCTAATTTCATCTATAAAAGGTATACAGAAGAGAGAGCTAGAGGCAGATAAAGACAGGTGGGTGAAAAAGATGATGCACATCATTTTAAAGCATGTCATGGTGGTGTAGATACTATACACGATTGCTGCATTCAAGCATAAACTATATGACAAATTGGCCCGCGAAGGCAAAAACACAGTATTCTAACGCTATCATTACTCATATCCAGCTCTCATAATCTAAACTTCAAGCATTACAGAACAGCTACAACACCTGCATAAACAAACAGATCTTAAAATTCACTGCATATAAGACCCTCCTTTAGATTGAATACTCAGAAAAACTTTGAATTTAGGGGCATTTCTCTCTCCAGAAACTATGTGTGTACATTTTTGTTTATGACAAGATCTTAAAGGTGCTCTAAGCGAATTCACGCGTTTTAGACCATAAAAATTTTTTTGTTACATACAGCAAACATCTCCTCACTATCTGCTTGCTGCCTGTCCGCTGATCAAACTGTAAAAAATATGCAATCTCTGTAGACAGCCTAGGATCCACAAACTGCAGTAAAACACAGTGGCCCAACCTAGCATCACGAAACATAACGAAGTGTTTGAGCCAATAAACGACAAGAAGGATTTGGGGGTGGGGGTTGGGCGCGTTCATGAAAGCACAGAATGGAGGGGAAGGAGTTAGCTACGCTCCGTTTGTTTGAAAACACTTCAAACATCAACAAAAAGTGACGTCTCACAGATTCGCTTAGAGCGCCTTTAAGGAGCATGTGATCTCTGTGCGTCCCGTAACTCTGTCTGACGCACCCACCGCTAGCCTAGCTAAGCACAAAGACTGGAAGTAAATGGCTCCAGCTAGCATACTGCTCCCAATAAGTGACAAAATAACGTCAATATTTTCATATTTATGTTGTGATTTTTATAGTCACAGCGTGTATAAATAACAAGGTCATATGTCTCAGAAGGCGAAGCACTGCTACTTGGGCAGTATGCTAGCTGGAGCCATTTACTTCCAGTCTTTGTGCTAAGCTACAGCATGCCCCTTACAGCATTGTTTCTGCCTCTTGTTCACACACAATGCTTTCCGTGAATGTTATGGCAATGGTACTAGGTGTTTGTGTTCACACAGAAACCTGCCTGCCAATTTTCAGTAAATTCTGCAGACTTTGAGGGGAGACACAGACACAGTTATTTGTCACACAGAGAAGTTTTCACAAAGTTAACAGCTGAGCTCAGTAAAGATTTAAAGACAAATGTTACACTAATGCTTCTAACTGCCGAATAATCTTTTTGTGCTTTATCCTTGAAACTAGAATCGCAATATAATTTGCCTTTAGCTGGCATTTATGAAATATATTCTTATCTTAAAAACAAGTAGTCATTTTTTGTGGAAGTATATACACTCACCTAAAGGATTATTTAGGAACACCAGTTCAAACAGAATGAGAACATGGATCCATCATGCCTTGTTACCCCTGTGCAGGCTGGTGGTGGTGCTGCAATGGTGTTGGGGATGTTTTCTTGGCACACTTTATAATTAGTGCCAATTTGGCATCGTTTAAATGCCACAACCTAACTGGGCATTGTTTCTGACCATGTCCATCCCTTTATCACCACCATGTACCCATCCTCTAATGGCTACTTCCAGCAGGATAATGCACCATGTCACAAAGCTCGAATCATTTCAAATTGGTTTCTTGAACATGACAAGGAGTTCACTGTACTAAAATGGCCCCGACAGTCACCAGATCTCAACCCAATAGAGCATCTTTGGGATGTGGTGGAACGGGAACTTGGTGCCCTGGATGTGCATCCCACAAATCTTTATCAACTGCAAGATGCTATCCTATCAATATGAGCCAACATTTCTAAAGAATGCTTTCAGCACCTTGTTGAATCAATGCCACGTAGAATTAAGGCAGTTCTAAAGGTTCCAACACAGTATTAGTATGGTGTTCCTAATAATCCTTTAGGTGAGTGTTTACTTATACACACACACACACACACACAGCTATGAGATTAATGTAACTGCACAACTTAGATTAGAATACATTTAAAAACAATGCATATTAACAAGCTGAGAAAGTTTATGATTTATTAGGTTGCTGTTTCATGCATTAATGAAAAATGAATTATCAAACTGCAAATAAATATAAAGAAAGCTACCACACAACACTGAAACCGTCACTTCTGCTATATCAAGTCTGACTTAACAGTACAATAAATCTTTTTTTTTTTGCATCTGCACGCTGTTCTTTAGTATATACTCATTGAATGTGTGGCACGCTCTAACCAGATTCTTTAATTCGCACCAAAAACTCATTTAAAACACCACTGATTGGTCATTAATATCAGTTTTGGTATCAGTTGGATATTTTTTGCATGTTTAGTAGTTTTATGGGAGTTTTTAAAAAAAGTTCCTGTTAAAATTTAACTTAAAAGACAATAATGGGTTTATATGGCTCATATTATGCTAAATCCACTTTTACAAGGTGTTTGGACATAAATGTGTGTTGGCAGTGTGTGAACACAACCACCCTACAATGAAAAACAATTCTCCCTCTCATTCTTATTTAAACCCCATTAAACCAAAACAGTCTCATTAGGCATGCAGTTTTGATTTTCTTGTTAATGTGATGTCACACTAACAAAGCCCTGCCCACAGCCATTGACTGACTGGCTAACTTTAACCAATAGCTTTTCTACATGTGTTTGTTAGCACATCGTAACACTACTTCGGCTAAAGAAGCTATTGTCTATGACTGTATTCACGGGAATCAGATCTATTTTTAACCAAAAGCTGTAGCTCATTTGCATTTAAAGGTGCACACATGAAAACAGCCCTTTTTGCTTCCGCCCAAATAGAAGCATTTTGGACAAGCTATAACAACATGAGAGCTATCATCTAAATGACAATAGAAGAAATGAATAATAAATGTAAATTTCAATAACACAACATAACCACAATGGGGTTAAATGGTGTGATCATGAAGATGATGGAAGATCAGATCAGAAATGTTAATCAGAAATTGGAGTCAAAAAGATTTTCTGATTCTGATAAAAAGTGATCTACATAAAGAGATGATCTAAATGAGGCTAAACTGGGATTATATGTAACTATTCATCATAAAAGCAATGTGTCAGTATGCCAGTTGACACTGTTTTAAGCACTTTCTTGTTATGACCACATGTTTTGATGTTTTTGCTTTTTTCAAATCAAAGAGTTTGTGAATGTATGTATATGTATAAGCATGTAACATTCATTTTCATCAAAGTGCACTGAAAGTGGTTTTATCAACTCTCTCTCTCCTATTCTTCCCAAACATCATCTTTCCATCCCTATGTCCCTCTATTTCTGTATTTCCTCTTAGCCTTGCCTTGTTTGTCCTGAGCCCAGCTCTTTGTGGTATGGTGTGTATATATCTCCCTCTGCTGTCTTACCGTGGTATTTTGAAGAGTGCTTTGACCGGGTGCATCTCTGCCAGGGGTGGATCTCCATCTGCCAGCTCTATGGCAGTGATTCCTAGAGACCAGACATCACAGCGGGCATCGTATGAATAATCAAACTGTTGTTCACACGCGATCACCTGCACACAGAGAAACACAATGATATCAAGCCAACTATCAATCTAAACCACGAGAAAAAAATTACAAATAAGATCTCTTGATTTTCAAAGGGAAATAAGAGTAAGTGAAGAGATTATCTGATTGTCATATGTTTCTCCTGGAATCAAGTTTCTCCAGCTGTCAAAGTTTCTTTTAGTGTTTCAAAAAAAGATCTAAAACTGTTGCCAAGATAAGTGCAATCAAACATGTTTAATATGGACTCAAACATGTTAAATTCTCCTTTGTGAATGTGAAACACTCAGTTATGCTATAATATTGTGTAATATTATTATATATCTTTATAACTATTTTTACATTTATAAGAACTTTTAGAGCGACAGTCTAAAAGTAAGTTTAATACTTTCCAGAGTTATGAAATATCAACCTCTGAAGCTAACATTTCTCTTTACACATCATGCTGACATAACTTAATGATGTCCTGTTAGTTCTTCAGTAACATTGTGATCAGTCATCATGCAGCCAAATGTTTAATAAAGTCTGTATTTTAATTGGCCCTCAGGGGCCTCCCCCACTGGACCTACACCTCACTTAATTTCACACTTGCTAAGGTCCAACAATAACCTTCACAATTTACACAACAATTATAGACAAAAGCTCACTCACAAACACAAAAATGAGCTGACACACCCTCAGCAGTGAGATACACATTAAAGCATTAAAACATTGAATTTGGTTACATGTCTTTTTTGAGATGTCTGATTCTATTATCCAAGCAAAGTCAACAGTAATTACAAGGTGTTTGGTTCCCTTTCAGTCTGTCACTACGACGCCACGTCATGACCAACGAATTGGGAACCGCCTCGTGGAGACCAATCTACTTCAAGAAACTAACAAAACCTGTTAAAAAAACAGTGGGTATGTCGGTATCCCGGCCTACTCTCCGCCTACATGAAGACGCAAAAACACGCGATCACGCTCTGTCAAGAGCATGCCACACCAGCAGGAGGTGATATAACCCTAAGGCCGGTGACACACTGGATGCGTGGCGTGAGCGTCTCAGCTGCGTAGCGTGTCCGTTTTTAATTCGGCTTCCATGTTAACAGGTTAGAGCTTGCAGACTCGAGCCCGAGTCGCGCGGAAAACGCGTGCTTGCTAGAAATAGAACCGACGCCTATTTTTCACGCCACACGCAAGCGTCTTGGAAGCTTTTCCAGCCAAAATATATGTCACCTACAGCAACAGCAGCGCGTCAGCACCGAGTCAGACATGCTTCTGGTATGTACAGACACAGAAAACGCGACGCAGCCCCCACGCAACTGACACGCAACAGATACGCCACGCATCCAGTGTGTCACCGGCCTAATCGTTAAGCCACGTTGGCCCATTAGAAGCCTTAATCAGAAGCAAAAACCTTTGTTGTACTGTCTAGACAACACTGCAACCGGCATTTCTGAAAAACCTCACCCTGGCAGGGGTTTTTCAAAAATGTTCAGTTTCAGTGACGTTATACTGCGTTTCTGTGTGGACGAACGGCGAACCGCATAAAAAAAAATCACGGCCTTTTATCCGTGTTCTGTTTGTGTCCGTTCTGATTGTTGTCACCTGGACATTTCACTGATTACTAATCTTCACACCTGTTTGTTATTTAGTTTGTGTGTATATATATCCCTGTCTTTTGTATGTTCAGTTGCCGGATCATTGTTGCCATTTCGTGTCCTAGTCTGTTCATCGAGTCAGTGTTACTGTTTATACCTGCCTGCCTGTTTGTTTTGGTTCTCGGGTTTTTGTAATAAATGTTATTTTGTTAACTTGCTCTTGCATCCTCATACCAGTTTCCCATAACGTGGCAAAAGGACTATGTTTTTATCAGAGGTGGAAAGTAACGAATTACATTTACTCAAGTTACTGTAATTGAGTAGTTTTTTTGTGTACTTTTACTTTTTTAAATAGTTTTTAAAATCTGTACTTTTACTTTTACTAAAGTATGTTCTGTTTAAAGTATTGTACTTCGCTACATTTTAAATCATATCCGTTACGGAATAAAAAAAAGATGTAAAAAAGCAAGGTGATAAAGAGCAACGTGGGCGGGGGAACGCGCAAAAAGAACCATGGAGACGGACAGGCGCACGCTAATGCAGACCCGCCTCAGTTCAAATCTTATGAAAGAAACCCCTGGTCATTTTAAATGACCACTTTCCACTGACGCGAAGCGAGTGTTTCATTCCTATGAAAGGTAGGATTCATGCTCTTGAGTTTGCACGACGCGTTTTTAATACCATGCGCATTATCTTCCGAGGTCTAGCAGCTTCGCGTCAAGTCAAACACAACTTCAGAACGTCCTCGAGAATGCGCAGGTCATTAGACATTGCAGAGAGAGAGAGAGTGAGCGAGAGAGAGAGAGAGAGAGAAGAATAAAGGTCATCAGGTACCCAGGTCAGGGAAGTAAGAAGATAATAAACGTGTCAAACGTATATAGCCATGGCATTCATCTCATTATATGCTCATTTAAACTATGTATAGTTTAATAAAATAATGTTTGTTATCAGCAATACACAATTACAAACTTACTATAGTGATTGTATTTACTAGCTGTGGACCACCTTCAAAAGTGCATAACTCGCATGTAAAAATCATTAAACAATTCCATGTTTCTTAGTTTAAAAAAGCTTTTTATTTTATTAACTTTTTGTTATTGCACTTTAATTGTAAAGATGTTCCTACAATTAAAAACAACTAGTTTGAGATTTATATTCCCTTGTGGTTTTTGAACTATACTAGAATCCTTCACCTCTCCCCGCTGAAAAAAAGTAACTTTTACTCTGAGTAAAGTTAAAATGACTTACTTTTTACTTTTAAGTAGATTTTTAGACTTTACTGTTACTTAAGTAAAATAAAAAGTAACTTTCTAATTAAAGTAACTGTCATTGAGACAACATAGTGATAAAGTGCACTCTATAGAGCAGTTTGTCTGTTTAGGGCTACTGTAGAAACATGAGCCACGAAATGATGACTTCCATGTAAGTTTTATATGTAGATCAAAACCGCTCATTCTAAGTTAATAAAAACAATACACTTCCTTATGTCAGGTCTTTATAAACCGCTGATAATATAGTTATGTATATTATATTGCATTTCTGTCAAGAGATTATCCTAAAAGTTGCACATGCTTCTTTAAACACATAATTGCTTGCTGGTGGGATGTGTTAACTAGCATAAAAATAAATTTCCATAACAGACCTCCGGTGCCATCCAGAACGGAGTCCCCACCGATGTGTTTCTGCGCAGACGTGCACTGGTCAGCTGAGCAGAGACACCTGTGAGGGGTCAGACGGTCATGTGTCAGGGTTTTCATGAGATGCATTTTAGTAAAAAAATATTTTTTATTTGGAAACTAGGTCAAGCATCTGTTATAATACACCACTATTTCAAAATATACAGAACAGCACAATACTTTATTGAGTAGCTCTAATAAAAATCAGCTTTAAAAGATTCAGACATTTTGTGGGTGGCAAATGTGATGTGACATTAGGGCAGAAGCGGGTAACTGGCATTCATCACCATTATGTGATGAGAGTGTTTAGTTTCCCAGCAGGGATCCACTACCCTTGAACACACTGAATAAACACGCCTCAGGCGGATGAGAATTAATCGCCCCACACACACCCCTCCTTCCCTCTCATGCAATTTACATACAAAACACAGTTTAACCCCATTCAGATGAGCAGCACGGCTTGTGTTTGATAAAGCAGACAGACAAAACTGGTACTCTCTGAAGAGCTGCCTACAATTTTTACATTTAATCTGTTCACAGCACACAATGCTGAATTAGCATTCAAATCATTTTATGTATATAATAAAATATGGTGTGTTTCTGTCACAATTATAATTCATTCATCCATTTTCCAAAGCCGCCAATTGCCAGTCGATCATAGTACAATTGTAATATTATTATTAGCATTAGATGTGTGTGTGTCTTGGATTTGAAGCAGATCAAAATCTGGGAATTATTGGGTTAGTGTAAACTGTTTTCTACCAGATTTCCACCACAGTGCTCCCCAAAACTGTGTCAGCCATTACCGAAATCCACCAGTTTAACTCCACCATCTGTGCTGAGGAGAATGTTGTTGCCCTTCACATCACGGTGGATAATTCTGTTGTTGTGAAGATGCTGAAGACCCTAAAGACAAAAGCAGGAGAGACTTTAGGCAGGTTGTTGGGGCTTTGAGAGTCACTCTGTCTCTGTGATCAGCCACGCGAGCCATACAGCTGGAATCTCTCGGTTTTTTCACTATCAAAGTCCAAAATAACTACTCTGGCACAGTGAGAGAGCTGAGCCAGCATTCCCTGTGCTGGGCAAAGAAAATTGCTTGTGTGTGTGTGTGTGTGTGTGTGTGTGTGTGTGTGTGTGTGTGTGTGTGTGTGTGTGTGTGTGTGTGTGTGTGTGTGTGTGTGTGTGTGTGTGTGTGTGTGTGTGTGTGTGTGTCTCACCAGAAGCGCTCCATACAGAATATGGGAGATGATGGGTTCCTCCAGACGTTTTCCTCTCATCAGCAAACCCTTTATCAGGTCAGTCACTGAACCTCCATTACACAACTAACAGAAAGAGGAGGTAACAGGAGCTACTTTAGTACAATTTCAAAAGCTATACAAATAGCAATTGCCAATTAATCTTATAATGAATTAATTTATTCTTCAGCATATGAAAACAGCATATGAAATACACCTCAACAGTAGGCTTACATTTGGTTAGCAATTAAATTTAAACACACTAACTAATGATAAGTAAATTATCCTAAAATGTTTCCGGTTTGTTTTTATATGGTTGCTAAATGAAGGCAGAATCTATCTATGAGTGTATCTGCGTCAACAGAAAAGTAGGCTCACATCCTCTTGACTTGTATTTCGCCGGTTGAACAAACAGTGGCGGCGTTTCATAAAAACCTAGGCTAACAAACAAACAAACAAACAAACAAAAAAAAGAAAACCTAGGGTATGGCAAAAAATCTTCGTACAAGAAGGCCATTCTCAAATAACGAATCTATGAAACCACATTATACGTGTACATACTTCACCAACATGTACAAAATTATACTACGATTGCACAGATTTACATTTACTGACAACAATACGGAAGCAATACGAATGAAGTCATGGTCATGGATCATGGTTGTTTAAAATGCTTTAAAATGTTGTAATTCTTAACTAAGTGCAACTCCAGCTACAGATAAACTACAACAAGTTCATATCAAAACAAAACATACTGGCCCTCATTTATCATTCTTGCGTAGAAACGGGCGTATATGTTGGCGTAAGATTATGCTTACATTCGTCTCACCGCCTGATTTATGAAGCTGTGCGTACCTCTGAAATTCAGGTGTACGCAATATCTGCCCTTCATAAATGCGGCGGCTGAAAACGATCGTCATTAGAATAACAAGCCCATATAAATTCAAGTCTCCGCCTCCCCCACGCCCTCATTTTACGACATTGACACATGGAAGACGGCAAAGACGAGAAACTAGGGAAGTGGAAAGAAATAAAATTGTTTTATTTGGGAGTTTAAAGAGCGGGATTAAAAACACATTAATAATTGCATGACGTTTTGTAATATTTGTATTATTATTTTTATTATTAATGACGCTTAATTGATATTTAGAAGAATAATTATTTATTATTATTATTATTTAATGTTGCCTACATCTAAATTATATGTCTGCTTAATGGTTCGGTTAAGTTTTTTACAAATAATATTTTAAAATGATGTAGTAACTTTTGTAGTGTGTTTTTCTGTATTTACATACAGTTGTTTGTTAGCTAAGATCCAGTTTGATACGGAGCTCCGGATATAATTCAAATTAACAATTTGTTTCCACGACATCCACATGTTTTACTAGACTAATTCATAATTTGAAGTAATAATAATTGTAATAGTAATGACGAAATATTATAATAATTAATTCCAAGGAACAAACTGTTGAATATTGGGAACGAATTTTATATTTATGGCCATACTTTAAACCAAATAAGAAAAAGAAGTGTTCATAATGTAGCATAAAAGATAATTCGTGGCCATGATTTTGTCCCCATGTCATCATGATCGGATTTATGGCTCCATTCAACACAAGCATTTTACCTTACCTATTCATGTGTAGCTATTTATTTATCATCGAATAGTATGTAACTAGCTTACCTTTTGATGCATTATTACCATGTTTTCGTAGCACATCCTTGTGCTTTCTTTCAATGTGCAGCTTCAGATTCCAGGATGAATATTTGCTGACTTTTACAGTCTCTCCGCACTTCTTTTCAATGTTTTCTTCCTGTCCAATCTTAACTTTGATTTTTACTTTACATTTATGTAGAAGGCTTGAATTCCATAACTTATTGCTAGACGTTTTTACAGATTCTCGAACTAGCAAATTATTAAAGGGCGTTCTGGGTTCAACGAGCGGTGCTGAGCGAGCGGAGAGAGGCGCTTTGATGGTAATATTACCGCACCGCTCAAGGCTCCGCTCCGATCCGCTCACATGCTTTGCCCTGAAACGTCAGGTAAAGCGCCCATGCTCTCAACTGAAGGAATACATATGCCTACAAATCAAATGCTTCGGTAAAGTCTCACAAATTAAACATTGAAGTACATGTTGCATAAAAATAAACACTGAAGTTTATAATTACTATGTTTTTGTTTTTTTACAGTGGGTCATAATATATCATATATTTTCATTTGTCAGTGCGTTTTGTGGTGTTAGGAATTGTTTGCGCATTTCTGCACTAACTCAGAATGTGCGTACACCACCTCCTGAGCTGGCGTAGGATTTGAGCGTGCCGTACGCCAACGTCCATATTGATAAATCTCAAAGTCACCGTGGTTTTGGGTGTACGCCAGGTGTACGCTGGAAATTTGGTGTACGTACTTTTGATAAATGAGGGCCACTGTGACATCCCTTCACAAATCTTGTCATGACAAGCGCCAATACTTAATAACAATAAAGACTTTTTAATGATGTGAGCACGCGTAACCGACTAAGACTAAAACACTAAATAAAACTCTAAGTACAACAGGGCTAAATGCAAAAACAAGTCTTACCTTTTGTCGTCGTGCAGATTTTATTCCACTGGCCATATTAAAAAATGCGCGCCAATAATGAATACAATTCACTTCGACGGCGTTACAATACCCAGTGGAAGAGAACATGTTTATTTATCCACATATAACAAATTATTACTTCTGGAATATGTATGCAATATCCATAGCGCGAGTGTGGGGGAGAACCGTGAGTTTGTTTGAATGTAAAAAGGATTTTACTTGCGAAAATAAATATAACAGCAGCGGTCATCATGAGACCTCCTGCAGGGGGAACCCCACTATTATAGATTGTGTTTAACTTCCAGCTGCGCTGCAAGAACGAGACGCTGATGACGTCAAAGTACCGCGAGGGTGAGTCGAGAAATCATCGGAAGAGTTTGCTTTCGAACCGCTCTCGCGGCACTTTGATGTCATCTACCTGTCGGTTCCTGTGTTACAGCATGAAGTCGAACACAAGTGTAAATTACCCTTATTAGTGATGTACCAATGTTCAGATATGTTCTACTGAAAATATTAAAATTATCATTAATGAGCATCATTATAGCCTGTTGATTTCTGGTGTTTTGCCATACCCTGCCATACGCAAACGTATGTGAACAAACTTATTTAATTTGTCGCCGATCTCTTTCTCGCGCGATGAAACTGGATGGCGGTTTATCTGCGAGGCAGACTCGTCTTATCTCTTCAGTTTTCGCGCCATGCAACGGGAGAAAAAACCGATATGACGTTGCTTCTCGCACTAAGACCGTCTCATTCTCAGCCTTAATAATACTGACATACCAAACTGGCGCCAATAAAGTAAAGACCATGAACATACTGTCGTTTCGCCTCATATGCGTGTTGGCTCGTGGCTGGCGTTTTTGGCTCCAAAGTTATCCTGACACTACAGTGACACACCCCAAAAAGGTTGACGGGTAGTATTTCTGTTCTGCGGCTGCGTGAGATTATATAATTTACCATACCAGCAGGTGGCAGTGGTTGAAATTCATTATTTCTAAAAACTGAAAATTATGATTGGACTACAACGCTCACAATTAGTTTCACACAACAGCTCGCTCACCACAGATTGATATGTGATATATATGTAATGTCCAAATAAGCCATAATATTCGAACAAGAAATGCAAAAATGAGCGTTCTGTTCCCTCTTGACTTCCTCATTTGCTTGCTTCATCACTTTTCACAGCGTTTTCCTCACGTGCACTGAGCCGAACAGCCAATCAAAATGATCCGACGAGCTCCAGAGCTAATTCTGAACCCGCCAAATAAAAAGGTGATGGTGACTTCTTTTTGCAGATGGTGCAAAAAAACTACGTCAGACGATGCAGAGATTCTGCCTGACAGTCGACCCTCAGCTTGGTATGTATATGTACCTTACTTTTTTTAATCAGCTTGGAATATCTGAGTTGAAATATTTCCATTTCCAACCTCAATGTGTCAATCACATGTCAAACATAAAAAAATGCCAAAACCGTATGAATTGTTTAAAGAAACTTTCATATCATTTCATGATGTAGAACTAAACGCAATAGACCCGCATCCCAGATAGCAACAGACTTGGCAGATCCATTCCAAAGTATTTTGCTATGGCTGCTGAAACCATATGCCAATGGTGCTGTCATATTAGGATGATCAAGACTTTCAATGAGGTCGTTCGGAGGCTTTTAATTCTGGGTGCCATAAACAAATAAGCACCGTCCATTCCAGTAACTGACGAAAAACTAGTGGCCGTGGCTTGTGTTTTCCACTGTGAATTAACTGATAGAAAATAGGCATTTCATTCAGAAATGGAACTCACATCGGATTTTAATGTTCATGAAGACAAATGGAATTTTTAAAAAAAATAATGACTTACATGGTTTGTTTATAATAAACACAGCAATTGTCCATAAAAAAAAAAAGAAATGTCAGTTTTGATTTCATGTGGACTTTAAGATGTAATAGTTATGTATGGTACAGAATTGTCTCACCTCCAGAACTAGCCATAGCTGTCCTCCAGAGAGCTCATCTGCCTTGTAGAACATGCCATAAAACTTGACTACGTTGGGATGGTTGGACAACGAGTGCAGTATGTTGTACTCTGCTTCAATCTCTTCGTCCACATCCTAAATAAAAAAAACAAAACACAGCTGCATTATTCATATTTATCACACTTTACAACAGGTTGGTTCATACAGTAGCAGTTATGTTGTGCATGGACATGCCGCTCCTATAAGAATACTTATTACATAATATATCTAGTTGAGGCTAAATAAAAAATGCTGCTGACTCATAAAAAGCATTATAGGCTACAGATAATGACAAATTAGATGATAACAATGAAAGGGTGCAAAAACACAAGTTTTTATGCATGTGATTGTTTGAGCACATCAGTAACATATCCAACTATTATATTAGTAAATGTAAAGCAGCCGTACATGTACGGTACAGTCAGGGTTATGGGGGATCAAACAGCACTAATGACACCACATCACACGGGAGAACATTAGGGTTAAAACATAAAACATCTGGACAAAAACTGTAAGGAAAAGCATCTACTTACTCTATTAGTATGACTGGGATTCTGAGACATGCCAAGGACAGCAAAGTAGAAGAAATATCTTAAAAAGATTTTTATTACTGTTTTATTTTTAGGTGAAGAACAAGATGTTTTTAGAGTTTTGTGACCAGGGGCATTGTTGTCGTTATACTAGCAAAACTTGCGCCGTGCACTTTAGACCACATGCTTATCAGTAAAATAGGGCCCAAAACTTTCAGAAGCAGCAAAGGAAGCAAAATACTTGGAGATCACAGCATGCTTACATCAGGAAAAAGAAACTATGACAGTATATTACCCAGAAAACTAGCCCATCAATAACTCACATTAATAGGGTCCAAAACTTTCACGGCTGCTTGACTTCCATCTTTCTTGTTGATGACTTTGTAGACCTTTCCATAGGTTCCTTTTCCAATGGTTTCCACAATGTCCCAGTCAGCAGACGGATCTGCTAGTGACTCCAGACCAATCATGCTTGACTTGTATGGGTACAACCCATAGAAAGACCTCCTGAACATCACAAGTTACAGTAATTCAAGTCTTGAGTTATTTCTTATTTCATCACACATTTCTCTACATTTATCCCCCAACAAGTCTGTATAGGTTGAATTTTCTTTTTGTTTTTCGGTTGCTAATAGTACTATTTTTGTTTTCATATAGAATTAAAAAATGTGAAAAAGTAAAAGTAAAGTCCAATTTACTTTACTAAGCAGGTGTGTCCAAACTTTTGACGGGTAGTGTATATTAAGACACACTGCAGTAAATCATTTTAAGGCCCTAATGACCTTGTGTAAGGAGTCAATCAATGTCTTATCAGTATTTATAGCTATTGCCAATAACTTCAGTGACATAATCAATATTGAAGCACCATAAATTGTCTTTAAAGAGACTTTGGTCTTAATTTAGATTTGTGGTTAGCAACACCTAGTTTGTAAAAGGTGGTTACTACACCCACCATGTACTGTTTGGAAGGGTCCCAAACAATAAATTTTTAAGGTGGCTAATTTGTGTGAATTTGTACAGTCTTATACATTTTACAATCTGCTTTCGTTTCAGTGATGTTGGACTTATGAGTGAAATACTTATTAAAATTATCATAATTATTGCTTTTTCTTTTGTTCTAATTTGGACAAATTCATTTGAATTAGCCATCCTGTAAAGTAGTTGCAAATTCCCATGAGATCAGCCTAAAGGTTCAGATTTGACCCGTGTTACATTACAGGTCACCAAACAAACGATACAAGACTCGATAAACTGTCTGCATAATAAAGAAAACTAAAAACTTACGTGTCCTAAAAATATTACAGAAATACAACAAACCCAAGACAGAGCCTTGTGGCACACCATCAGACAAGACAACTCAAGTACTACATAAAGTGGTAATGAGATGACAAGTATGAATTAATCCACAGATAAATTAAATAAAAAACAAAAGGAGAGCTATTTTAAGGTTCACTGGTTCTCTTCTATTTTCATTAAGAATGATTTAAAATCACGATACAAACACAACATTACTTACATGTAGAACAAGACCTCTCTCTGACTCATCTCCTCAAAAACAAAATACAGTAGAAGCACCCATGTAATGCATCAGGTGTACAGAATGCTATTGTAATTCTCCATCCAGGACAGAAAATAAATATCTTTGTAAAAGACAAGTAAAAGAGCCTACATTTATTTTCTTAGTAATAAAGCTGCATGCGTCTCACTGGCACTCAGGATTATTAGTTGATGGATTCAGATAGCACTTTACCGTCACTGCTCTCTAAGAAGCCACAATCTGCTCACCGTGATTGGATTTAACAGATTAACTTTGTCATCTACCTTCAGACTACAACCCTCTCATTTATAACAAAACTTCCCTTCAGATTACATTACTGAACGCAGTATAGGGGTATGGAGAGAGACACTGTGGAAAAGGACAGCCCGAGGACAGATGGCTGTTCAGTTTGCAGTGTAAAAACAAATGAGGAGCAATGAATGCACTGTGGCGCTCAGCTTACTTTAAAATGTTTTGGTTTTGTCAAATCAGAAAGTACACAAATTTATAAACTATGATTATATTGTTTAAACAATAATACCTGGAATCTATACTACTATAAAGTACCTCTGTGAAAGCTGGATACTGCAGATAAATACGCGTTTTCTGTCATACGATGAGATACGGTGCATTTATTCTTTATCGTCTAGCTAGTTCATTGATGACATATTTAAATTACTATATTTAACTATCAAATACATTCTAGAAAAAACGTTAGTTAACAAAACTACATCATAGGCATCTGCCCATGTAATGATCACTTTATTCAACTGTATTAAACTAAGTTGACAACTTTTTTCAAATGTGGACACTGGATCTCAAAGGTGCGAAAGTGGAATTTGGATCTAATACATAGCAGACCCTTGCTATAGAGACTTATTTAAATCTGAATTTAAATAAGCTACACTGCAAGGAGTGTTAATAGTATCGCATGCATTTTATTTTTTTACCTTCACAAGATTTTAAAAATAAATGAAAGTGCCTTTACCGGCTGTAATAATTCAGATTCTTATGATGGATTTTGGCATTCGCACAGATTCCTGAGGGAAGGAAGCATTTACTTTGAGGTCAGTTTAAAGCTGAAAAGGTAAATGGTGTTTTGCCTCTGGGGGCTCTGCACACAGAATTATGAATAGCAAGAGATTAGACTGATGGATGCTTTGACTCAAGCAGAATGAGATGGATATTTCATGCCTGCCATCTATTTCTGGAAAGTTGGAAAGCATGGCTGAATTCTGAATAATGTCCCTTGAGAGAAACCAACATTCTGCCACAAGGCAAAACAGAAAAAACATCCAACTTTTAATTGTTTATATGAAACACATTGTCCTGTTCAGTTGAGCAATGTGTAAGCAGCGCAAAGGTCATAGGTTCTGTATACTTTATACACTCTCAGAAAAAAGGTACAAAACTGTTCCTATTTGTCGCTGGGGTGGTAAGGATCATTTAAGTACCCTTATGGGTATACAACACATCAAAATGTTGTACCTTTTGGGGTAATCCAAGTATCTACAATTTTGTACCAGTTAAATTTTAGAGGGACAAAACTCTATACCTTTAAAGGTACACAATAGATCCTTAAGCGAAACATCCAATTTTTTAATTGTGACTAGAGATGAGTTGTTATAACTTATAAAATATAGTTGAAATAAGTCAACTTCGTAGCACCGTATCTCTTGTCCAGATAAATAATAGTAAGTTATTTTTAAGCAAAGATTTTTTTACAGTGTAGAAAATGTATAGTTTTGTATCTTTTTACCGTCAGTGTACTGAAAAAATGCACTGTAAGTAATTTTTTGGATACAACATCTGTCTAATGCATAAAAAGTTAACACTAGTGTACAAATGTGTGTCACAATTCATTTAATAAAACTACAGCAAATACTGCTTTCGAGTGTTACCAAACAAACTGTGTGCAAGTCGTATGCTGCCTGTGTAATGTGTAAGACACGTGGTTGCTTTTCAAATTGGTTTGAGTCGATGAAGTGTCTGTCAGTATGAAGGGGTTGAATTGCCAGTAGGTATCATTTGATCTGCACTTCTCCATATTAACTTTCACCCTCTTTGACACTCCCTCACCTCTACACACACGGTCACTCGGTTAACTCGAATAGCCACGACTCATATTTACTCATGTATACTACAGATTATTCAGTGACAGCGTACCAAGTGTTAAACCATTATTAAAACGGAAAGCTTTAAATGCATTTAATTCCATTAATATGAACATTATAAGACAACTGAGTTTAAACAAGATCCCGCTGAGAATCATGAAAAACATGTTTACATACATTGCAAAATGTAAATTCCCTCATATAAAGTTTTTAACTTCAATAAAAAAGATGAATATTCATCATAAAACAAACCATTTCAAAAAGTTTCCTCCAAGTTTCCTGCTTTTAGGAACTGAGATGACTCCCAATTACAAAAGAGAGAAATTTCAATACTTTATAATAAATTAGTACTGAAAAATATGTATTTATTCAATTTACTCATTTTACAGTTCATGAGCAATTTATTTAAGCTACGTTTAAACAAACCAAAAATAAATAAAAATAAAATAAAAACTTGTTTAAGTGTAGCTTAAATAAATTGATTGCAACCACTAACCTTAAAAATTAGTAAATTGAATGAATCATTTTTTTTTCTTCAGTGTAATAGATTAAAAATGCTGAAAAATAATTACACCCAAGTAATAAATATTTGAAGAAAACATACCTTAATTTGATAGACCTTCCTAACAAGTTGCTGAATTGTATGTGAGGGTTTGTCAATGCTACAAGCCTAAATCTTTCTAATCAGCCAACATGAATTATTGATTACATTGTAATGTGTCATATGATCATGTTTTAAATATTCAGTAGCCAGATGGAACTCATCATAAAGAGCTTTATATGGAAGAGACTAACCGTACACAAAGGTAGGAGGGAGGGGCTTATGAATTGTGTTGATCATGTGACCAGAGCATCCTATATTGTGTTCTCTAGAAGAATTTACATTCACAGATGTTTTCTTAACATCTATCAACCCATAACTTAATGTGCCATAAATGCTTTGTTCATAATAACATCTTATGGCATAATAGTGTGAATGAATTATTATGAGCTGTAGGCAACAACCAAAAATAAGTATATATGCAAGCCAAACAAGAAGCAATATCAGCAACTTTAATACTGTATTAATAAAACTGCTGGTTAAATGTATAGGAAATGTATAACCGAATAAATGTGTGTCTGTTAATAAGACAGAATCTCTGTGTGCTAGTACTATAACAGTAACACTTTGAAGGACAGAGTTTCTCTCCAGTCATAAACAGAGACTATGTTGCTATGACACATACAGTATTCACATGAGGACTGAAGATCAGTAGAGCAGGACCTGAGGGAAAACAACAGTACAGGCCGCACAGACAAATATTGCCTCTCACTTTTTTAAACTAGTGTGCATGTGTCAGAAAAACTTTCAGTGGCATTAAATTATAATTATAAATTAAATATGATTCAAAAAGACAAAAGTTCATTCTATCATATTTGAAGAATTAAAGGTGTTTGCTAAGGGCTTGTTCTAAATACATAAACACGAGTACTGTAAAGAATCTTGCAGCAGATGTTTAGAAGTCATCTGGTTGGATAATATGTGAGCTGAATAATTTACTGTTTTTTACATAAATTAATGGCAAGAACATTCTGTGAAAATATATTGTTAATATCTTTAATACTGATTGAGTAACGTCATGTCAAAAATTGAAAATCATGAGTGAAAACTTCTTTCTTTATTCTTCATGCCATTCCAGCATCTATGGCTATATGCATGGCATAAACTGGTTAATTCACCTAACCTGCATGTTTTTGGCCTGTGGGAGGAAACCGGAGTAAACCCACACTGACACAGGACAGGAAAAACTTCACACAGAAAGGCCACCTGACCTAGCCGGGGCTCAAACCGGAGACCACTGTGTCACCCCCCAAATCAAACTTATCAAATAATCATATGCGCTGCTTAACAAATTTGTAAGACCAAAAGATCATCCAGCATGATGAAGTGCTTTAATGTGGAATTTTGAAGAACAGTGATGAATGTCAAACTGAATTCATGTTTTTAATTTGAGTCGGCACATTCAACTTCTCTCAGGAGTCAGAAATGAATCAAGTGTAACGTTCAACCATTAAAGGGGACATTTCACAAGACTTTTTAAAGATGTCAAATAAATCTTTGGAGTCCCCAGAGTACCTATGTGAAGTTTTAACTCAAAATATCATATAGATCATTTATTATAACGTTAAAATAGGTTTGAGCAAAAATGTGCTGTTTTTAAGTGTGTGGTTTAAATGTAAATAAGCTGATCTCTGCACTAAATGGCAGTGCCGTGGTTGGAAAGTGCAGATTAAGGGGCGGTATTATTATAATAAGATTAAGAAGAAGAAGTCAGATTTTCATGATATGTCCCCTTTAAAACTGACTAAAGAGCTCACGTGCAGTATACTGCTGGATCAACCATTACAGAAACATTAATATTTTTAGCTATGAAACAAACCTTCATTGGGTGCTTGTCTAATAAATTTGTTAAGCACTGAATATAAAACAGATAGCATGTCGCCACACAGGACTGAACTCCTGACAGATAGCAATTAGGGCTGTGCAAAAATATCGATACAACGAACTATCGTGATACATTTTACCCCCGATAGTGTATCGATATTTTATCTCTGCTATCGATATTTTTTTCCCATTAAATCCCTCTGTGTGCTTCAAACGACCTCCTCCGCCACTGCTGTAGTTGTCACTGTCCCATTGTCTGTCATATACAGCCATTCGGCCAATGTCTCAGAAGTTAGCAGGAGTGAGAAAATGGCAGAAAATTTTAAAACACCTGCAGCTTTCAAAAGCCTACGTGTGGAAGCACTTTGGCTTTTTAAAAAAGAAAAAAAAAATCAACTCTATTTTTTTACATTTTTGATAAAAAAGGAAAAAGTATTGCAATGTATCGCAACATGCAATGTATTGTATTGTATCATGACCCATGTATCGTGATATGTATCGCATCGTGAGGCCCTTGCCAATACCCAGCCCTAAAAGCATTAGCAAATGATTAATTTGAGTGATTTTAATTAACTGTTGAGCATAAGTGTTAGTTTACAAAGCACTCTCTCTTTCTGTGTATAAACCATGCCAGAAGAAAGCAGATAGCACATACAAGAGGTTTTCACACTGGATATAGTTAACCCCAGGTTATTGTAAACCCCGGGTTAATGAAACCTGGGTTATCTGTGACAAAATAGTTTGCAACTTTAATCTTTCTTATTTAAGCCTCATGGGATATCTTTTTACTCTGATTCAGGTGTTTTCAGTACACAGATGGTGATATGAGGTATGTGCTCCTCAGTTTCTGATTGGCTGTCCGTTGCTATTCATTGAGTCATCACATTCTAACCCCTTTTTAATTTCACACTGCATACATTTGGCACCCCAATGCGGGGTTAACCCCTCATAAGCAGGGTTTCATAAGCCTAGGTTTATTTTAGGGATAACCCCACTTCTTAATTACAAGTGTGAAACGATCCTTAACCTAGGGATAAAAGCAGGGTTTAGAACGAAAATGACCCCGGGTTAAGCGCAGCCTGAAAAGCTATAAGAATAATGAGTTTACATTTCAAAAGCAGCTAAGTTCACACCACAAAATAACAACACTACACTGCATATATGAGCAAGGAGAAATAGTGAACAAGTTGAGTGGTCTCAGTACAGAAACTGTTGGTTTTAGAGATGTAGTCTGGGAAGCGTGACTGCATTGTTTGGATGTAAGTGAAATTAGAGTTGGCAGCAATGACACAGAGAAAGGAATTACAAGATAATCTTATTTTCTAACTTTCTCTCTCACATTTTCCCTGAGGCCTGACTTTATTCAGGACTAAACTACACGCTTTCCTGTCATCCTGTTAAGGGGATGTGAGGGATTTTGTCATCTGCAAATCGAACGTGACAACCAGTATACACTGGATTTAAAAACATGACCTCTTACTTTCTGTCTGACCATCACTAGATGATGGGTTCAGCTATGCACACACATCTGCATCAATCTTACATTTCTGCTTGTTGATATACAGTATGCAGTCTTAACCCTAGAACATTTTTTAACAGTTACACAAAGTTAAAGATGACCCCGACATCAATTGGTTTCTTGCAGTGGTGTAGTCTAGATTTTTGTAGTGAGTATACTGTGATTTTTCCCTCTCACCCTTATGCTAACTCGTCCTAGCGCGACACCTCATAAGCACCACCACACTCACAGATGCATACAGTATAGATATTCATGTAACTAAGAGCATTCTGAAAGTGTACTCATAAACACATAAACTGAATGTGTTATCAACATGTCAGTTTATAAGAAAAAAAGACTTTAACAGCCAATGGGTTTACAGCTGGGGAAACTGGACTGATTTTTAGACTGGTTTAGTGTTAATCAACATCTAATTCGGGGACAAAAGTTATTTAACTGTTAATTAAAATTAAATAAATCTTCAATCTGTGGCTAACACATGCATTAAAGGAGAAAAAAATATTCAATTCTTTCAATAGCTATTATCTGACAACTATTGATAACATTACCATGTGTAATTTAACGGTGTTAATGTTTTTAATTAATACACATTTAAGATGACCATGAATTAACTCTAATTTGCATAGTCATTGATATAAAAGCTTATTTTTGCATATAATATAAGCAATGAAATGGCATATACATAATTATTATTACAAGACCATCATGTAGCCTAATATTAGACACCCAAACCAAACAGAAGTTTAAGATCATATAGCCTACATCTTGAACGTAGATATATAAATGAACACAGAGAAGGGAAGTTTAACACTGTGAAGCACAAGCAAACATGAAGAGGAACTGAAGGCAGTTAAAAACCATCAGGATATTATCACGGGCTTATTTTATTGCATTTAGAGGCTTACCTCCAGATAAAGTAATGAACTGGACTGATGATTTAAATGTTGTTTACTCACATGTGCGTTGTAAACTATATGGAGTTTATGTTGCAGCACTCGTTCACTTCTCTGGACTGTTTGTTCACAGTGTCGCGTGAGCAGCTACACTGCAGGTTCGACTTCATTTGGCGCTAAGCAGACCTCTTGGTGATGTCAAAGTACCGCGAGAGAGAGTCAAAGCAGATTTTTCCATGTGATAACTGGAGTCTCTCTCGCGGTACTTTGCTGTCACTCGCCAGTCTGCTCCCCAGTTACTTTCGCGTCACTATAGTAATTTGAATTCATAGAAATTCATACGCCGATCTGATCGCGCAGTTCGGCATGAAGTATATAGCCTAATATGTATTTCAACCCGCTAAAGTAGCAAGTGTAGCATGCTAATGGTCAATGCTTCACATCTATATTATGACTAAACTTTAAAAATGTCACAAAACCATGCTGTTACGCATCCTCGCGCTATTTTTAGTGGGTATACGGAAATCCTTGACAATTTCTAGTGGGTATACGGCGTATACCTGCGTATCACGTAGACTACACCACTGGTTTCTTGCCACAATATTGATTTTAATGTTTTGGTGCCACTTGGGTGTTTTGTTTATGTTGGCATGAAAAAAGAGACGTAAACGTAAAGTTTAAAGACGTGTTATGTAAAGTGTGGTTGTACCACTACATTTATTTAAATTTTTTTCTGACATGATTTATTTAAAACAGTTTACTAATTTACTTAATGAAATGATCGTGACTTTCAGAGAATTACACAATATTAAACAAGTCTACACTATTACTTTATTAAACAACTTTCTGTAATCATTTAACCATTTTGTATGTATTTATTTTGTTTGCCATGACACACAAACCATGTTTTCTCCAGTGATTTCCTAAAATAATACCATAACACAACATAAATTCACAAAAAGATGTTCGTTTTCTTAATTCACTGTAATGCACATCTTTAAAATTCATACGATTGTTAGAATCTTGAGTTCTTATCAGTGGCCGTTAAAGTCAAATCTCGCGTTCCTTATGAATTTGAATTCAAATATTGCGCCTCAAGAATCTTTATGACACATTGCTTTATAGCAGTGATATCGGTCCGTGTATCATCCGATCATTTAATTATTACATTCAATGTGGCAAACGAAAATAGAAATAAACTGTCCATAATTCGTTTATTTGTTTTTCTGTATGCAACAAAAAACAACGAAACCTTCAATGAATTCCCATTTTCAGCTTAAAACGAGAAATCAAATAAACAAAAAAACAAAAACGAAATAACGATTCCAAATTTCCTTTTTCTTGTCTTTATTCATTTTAATACTCTGGCGTGTGCACGTGTGCGCATGCGCAATGTACTGTGGCTAACATTCCGTGACCTATCGAATTCTGTGGCTAGAGGTCGCTGTTTAGTAATTATTCACGCGAGATCGCGCCTGGCGCCCGTGCATATTATCGTGAGCGCGGCAGGGGAGTCTCGCGATGACGTCTTGTTACCTTGTGAATGAAGCAGTCAGACTTTGTGAGAAGCGAACGCGCCGATTAAAATGAAGCAAAATAAGTTCTTACCTAAAAGACAATAACATCACAAATGTTTTTCTGTTTGTTTAAAATTCCAAATGTTTTTTTCTTGGGACTGTTGCTGTTTGTTACATATATACAGTATATAGGCTACTATACGTGTATAAATGTATATTACTTATTTCAAGTGTATTATTCACTCTGGTGATTGATTGAGGATTTTGACCTGATGTTAACAGTAGCACACATACAGCACAGTAACAACAGGTTACCTAAAATCTGTGACCCCTCTGTTCCATTAAGAACTGCAATAATGTTACCCAAATTCACTTTGGGGAGGTCTAATCACACAATCTGACAGACAGTAAAAACTAAAAAGTTTTTTTTTAGATGTTATGTTCCCATATAACTAAAAATTGAAAGGATTACAATAAATTTTTTGCAGGAAGATTTTCCTGCTTACTATGAGTATTTCTAGAATAGATTTCATTTTAATATCACAAGAAAAATGACAGACAATGCAGTATAGGTTGAATGGGAGACATGTACACACCAGTACAAAGCATCACTAAATAACTGTATAATACTAATTCACATGCTAGAACGACACTAAATAATCATTATAATCAGTGATAATACTATATCACTATAAAATCTGCAGGACTAAGATGGTGACAGATTAGAAGGGTGGAGGTGAAAGTTAACAGTTTAAATGCATTCTGAGCAAAGAAACACATTCACATTCTCAACACGGTCCTGATTGAACCATTTTCACATTCAATCTGTAAAAAAAGTCACAACATTTATGTTATCCCATTTCTCTTGATACCACATATTAATGCACTTAATTGGTAGTAATTGGTTGTAATTGGTAAAAACGTGCAGATTATTAAAAGCCTTATATTGTATAAAATGCTTGATGTATGGTTTATATAGTTTTTATGGAAATTTGTAGTGACACATCTCTGACAGATCATCTAGAAACGCAGATGTCCATACCAGAAAAAACATTTCTCATAGAATGTACATATCAGATGTTTGATCAGATGCATTTAGATACTCTTTCATTCATAACAGTTTAATATAACATTTATGTTTTCTATTTTAAACACTTTTTTAAAAGACATGTGTAATGTGTTCCCTATTAAATATTTTGATAACAACAAGTGAGGGAAACGAGAATTCATTAGCATTTATAACCTAAATTAAGAAAATCCGTAAAGAAAACCAAAGATTAATACCTGTATCTTCAATGTGAAGGCTATCTCTATCCTGTACTTTTCTAATTCATCTTCACTTGAAGGGAATTGAATTAGATCAACTGTCTCATCACAAAGTACCTTTAAAATATTGAAATCTATCTCTGTCCGTCCATCCACCCACCCACCCACCTGTCATCGTAACCTGTACTTATTTTAATTAGGTTTTATGAACTTTATGTTCTTAGTAAGATTTACCTAATGTGAGTCCTGGCTATAACCTGTCTGTCTGTCTGTCTGTCTGTCTGTCTGTCTGTCTGTCTGTCTGTCTGTCTGTCTGTCTGTCTATCTATCCTGCTGGGTTGTTTTTAACCCAATGCTGGGTAAATATTGGACATAACACATGCTGGGTTATAAATAAGCCCATGACGGGTTGTTGTTAACTCCATGAGTTGAAACAACACAAAATTACATTGAAACAACTCAGCATAGGTTTATGTAATAACCCAACATGTGTTCTGTCCAATATTTACCCAGCATTGGGTTAAAAATAAACCAGCAGAATTTAGAATGTATAGGGATGGGCAGTATTTTTTAAAATAAAAAATAGTATTTTGTATTTGTATTTGACAGGGTTGATGAAAATGCCTTCTTATTTTGTATCAAAATACTTTAGTGTTTTGTATTTTTGTATTTCTAAAATACTGTGTAAGAGTAAGAAGTCTACATGATGACATCATAGAAATGTGGCCTGTTTTTTTCCGGTTAAATTCTATTTGACATTTAAGTTAATATTCTTACTATATTATTAATGAGTATGTGTCATCTATACTTTTATGTCTCTTAATAGATTCAGTGGTTGGAGTTTGGTTAATACTCCTTGACAACTTCAGTTGCTACGTTAAAATCTAAACATATTGATAATTTAATAATTGTTGAAATTATAAAAAGTTTGTTTTCAACTGCTTAATAGGTGTCCAATGATTTGACAGACATCTATCCATCTATCTGTCTGTCTGTCTGTCTGTCTGTCTGTCTGTCACAGATTTCGGTAACTGGTTGTTACTGTGCAACAGATTGTGTGAACAGTATGTGTGCTACTGTTAACATCAGGTCAAAATCCTCAATCAATCACCAGAGTGAATAATACACTTGAAATAAGTAATATACATTTATACACGTATAGTAGCCTATATACTGTATATATGTAACAAACAGCAACAGTCCCAAGTAAAAAACATTTGGAATTTTAAACAAACAGAAAAACATTTGTGATGTTATTGTCTTTTAGGTAAGAACTTATTTTGCTTCATTTTAATCGGCGCGTTCGCTTCTCACAAAGTCTGACTGCTTCATTCATAGAGCACAAGGTAACATGACGTCATCGCGAAACTCACCTGCCGCGCTCACGATAAAATATGCACGGGCGCCAGGCGCGATCTTGCGTGAATAATTACTAAACAGCGACCTCTAGCCACAGAATTCAATAGGTCACGGAATGTTAGCCACAGTACATTGCGCATGCGCACACGTGCACACGCCAGAGTATTAAAATGAATAAAGACAAGAAAAAGAAGATTTGGAATCGTTATTTCGTTTTTGTTTTTTTGTTTATTTGATTTCTCGTTTTAAGCTGAAAATGGGAATTCATTGAAGGTTTCGTTGTTTTTTGTTGCATACAGAAAAACAAATAAACGAATTATGGACAGTTTATTTCTTTTTTCGTTTGCCACATTGAATGTAATAATTAAATGATCGGATGATACACGGACCGATATCAAACTCTCATTGGCTCTTGTGTGCTATCACAGATTTGTGACATTGGCGTCTTTTAGTCGATGTACTTTTGAAATTTGAAATGCGCATCTTGACAGAGAGAAGCTGGATAAAGGTCTGGTGGATTCATAACTTTAATATTTCTCTGTACTTCATCATAAACTCCAGAGACGACCACGACTGGAGCACATCAGCATTTTAACTACTTTTGATGCTGCTTTTGAAAATTTGCAATAAATAAGTTATTGTCTGTCTGTGATGCTTTTCATTTCTAACAGTACATGATTTTAATAAACTGTTTTGGGTGGGTTTAGGGGTAGGACTGTGTTAGCGGCTTAAAATATCTTTTAAATGCTTTATTGTTATATTGTACACATTTCTGTCCATTATGTTGCAGAATATAAAAAATACATTACGTATTTTAAAGATTTTGGATAAACAGGGTTTGGTTTAGGGTTGCTTTAGCGTGGTAACATTATCGATAAAATGGATAAAGGGAAATTATACAGCAATCTTTATGGTATGAAAGATTTGTAAATGTTTTACTGTAAAATTATAATAATGCTACGATTAAATGTTGCAAATATGTCTATGTCTTTATTGTACGCTTCAGTATCTATTTAAACGTACAAAAAATAGGTTTTGTGTTATTGAAAGTTATTAATACATACGTATTAATAATGAGACCAGGTTAATTTAACAGACAAGTAGTATCAAAATGTCTCGCAGTACCCAGCAAAGCAGTGTTAGGGGATGTTATCGGATGATAACTGAACTCGACTGTCACAACTGACCGACCAATCAGAATCAAGCATTACAGAGCACTGTGTAATGTATCATGCATATCACATACATAATAGAAAGATAAACAACAAATGGTCCAATTACATATTTACTTTTCTTTGTGTTAGCACAGACCTGGGATGCACTACATCATTAAAAAAAATAAGTCAGTTTTAACCGTGGGACATAACAGATATAAATAAGTACACACTAAGAAAAAGGTACAAAAGCTTTCACCAAGAAGTATCCTTTCAAAAAATACACCTTTGTAACTAAAATGTGCATATTAGTATTGTACATATAGGACCTTTTTAAAGAGTACCTAATTTTCTGACAGTGGTTTGAAGCAATTTTTAACATTATAATCCTCCAAACACACCTGCTGACTTTAATGATTTCACAGAGACACGAGATCTCACAGAAACTCTTCCAGCGTGACTTCAGAAGAATAACCAATATAGACCTGAAAACAAACCCTAACCATGTTGTGAAGGCACTCGTACTGTTGCCATGGTTACAAGTCAATCTTCTTTCTCAATACTTATTCAATTGTTCTTTTTATTCAGTTTAAAAAAGTGTTAGCTAATGTGAAACCACATCAGGTTTGAAATGTTACAGTAGCCAAATGCTACCGCTGACAAACAAACAGCCCAAGAAATGAGTTTGCATGCTATTAAGAACCAATTTCATGATGTGAAATTGCAGTATGTATCACACATCACCAACAGAAGACATACTTTAAGTGTGAAGTACTGTATGTGAAGTGGCATGCAGCCAGTCATGCACATTTATAAGACTCTTATGTTCTTCAGCTGTGTATGATCATCAACACATTTGAAGAACCTCAGTCTCACCAGATTCTGCCGTGGAGATGATAAAACTCTGTTTCCTCACAGTTATCCAGCCCTCTGGGCACAGATGAGTAAAAACAGACAGATAGAAAGCCCCGAGTCAAAACTAACTAACACACTAACCATGAGATTGAACTGGAAACATCACACACACACACACACACACACACACACACGAGTCAGTAAACATCACTTCTAAAGACGGTGATTATTATCAGCATGTCCATGACAAACATCTGATATATACTGTGCCTATGAGCTTGATGATGCATTAGAAAATAATAGTTGCAATAATAAAAAAAAATCATAACGTGGAGTCATTTTTAAATGCTAAGTTTTTTAAATAACTTAAATAAGTTGTTTAAATAACTGCTCGTAATTCACTCACTTTACTCAGTCCCTCCATTTACAGCACTGCTCTCATCAGTCGAGTTATCTCTGCCAATACTCTACATATGACAGAGATCTAAAACCTTTCAATTGGCAGGCTTAGCCAGTAGAGAAATTATGTTTATATGCAAAAAAATATCAGTCTAATGGTTGATGTGTATAACCTAAGATCAAATATCAAATGGCATTTATTTAAGAGAATAATAACAGACATTTCAAGTAAAATAAATCACATGTAGTTTATGAGGTTTGCAATGTTCAAAGAACAGATAGTAAGACTATTTGCCAAATGTTAGTGAAATATAGTTAAAGGGATAGTTCACGCAAAAAAAAAGTTCTGTCATCATTTATTTATTTATATTGTTAAACAGGAAAGGATTAAAACGATCGGGCCTGACTCAGTATAAAACTGGTTTTATTTATTTTTTTACTCATTTAAGTTGGTACAAACAACCATATAAATTATATAGGAAGGAATTTATACAGGGTTGTAAGAATCATGACAGAATTTCCCTTTAATGTAGTGAACTAACTTTACTAGTGTGTGATTGTGAGGTGAACAATCTGAAATCACAATGATGCTGCACAGAAAAGTTTAGTAAACTTATTTTAATTGCCAATGTCTCTGTCTTTTTGCTTTTGCTGTGTTTAACAAAACAATATTTATATTTAGGATATTTTTGTCACTCTGAATTAAAGCATCTGCTAAATAAATGTTATAATGTTGTAAATGTTATGTGTAGCAAAACAATATACGATGCTTTTTATGATTTTGTTATGGCAAACCAATTATTTGTATTATGACAATACCATATCAAGACAATAACATTTGCTAACTTCTTAATTTAAGATTAATTTAGGACTACAGTACATCAGATTTTCCTATTAATGGTGAATATGAGACATGTATTTCTTACCTGCTTTGGACTGCATCTGTTCTTCCACTGGCATTTCCTATAAGGATATTTCATAATTAGACTCACAGGACCTTACGCACTATCTATAGCTACTATATGATCCTTCTTTGACTGTAGTATAAAAGATCAGAACTGATAGTCTTGAATCTGTTTAGATGCTTAAACCAGTCGGTGGATTATCAGATAACCCGTCACAGCACACCGGATCATCGAGCACATCACCTGTAACCATCACCTGTACCATTTCCCATTTTATAATAGCCTTAAATTGCACTAATAGTTTTGTTTCTGTAATGTCATGCAGTTAAAGCAGTATTTTCTGAGGAGACCTACCTGCCATGGCTGTTGTCTGACATACCCGAAGTGATTTTCAAGCCTTTCTAGATGTCCTGGGGTTAATAATTCACAAGAACCTGATAAGTTCCTGTGCGAGCGCTTCTGAGAGGAAACAGCGTGCACACATGACCAATCCCAGCACACCTGACAGCTCAAACACAGGTGTTGCCTGCTTACAGCCTAACATTAAACCAATGACATCATGTGTCAAGACATGAGTGATGCAGTAAATAAATGACATCATCATATATACTGTAGGGTGAATGGGATAAGGAGGAATTATCTGAAGAAACTACCAGGCCTATTTTAGGGATGGACATCTTAAACCTGTCAAGAACATGTCAGGGTAGTATTTCATCACAAGAAAAATATATATTTAGTTTGAAATGAAACATCCCCATCCCAAAATAACATTCTTATAAAAAGAAATATGCTCTCATAATTGCAATGTATAGAAATAGAAGTTAGTTATAGTGGTTGAGCGATATGGGTTTTTTGATGGCCAATGTCGATGCTGATATTAAGAAAGCAAGGTAGCCGATATTTAAAATATATCATTAAAGTAACAGAGAAACATACAAACAATAAGTGAAACTAAATTAACATTTATTTTGCATATTATTTATGCAGTATTCTCTTCATTTTAAAATAATTGCTACTTTTTTAATCCAACAAAAGATTATAGATAACATGTTTAATTAATGAAAAAAAAACAGTATTAAATTCCTTAATGTTAACACATAAATTGCATGAATTTACTTTATTTAGGAAGAGGTTGTTTCACTTAAAGATAATGTTTAAAAATATATTAGTTCTATTTTTTTTCTTTTTAGATAGTTTACTGCAAAATGCAAAAGTTGCAAGTAAATAACCACCAAATTATATTTTTTGCAAACCCTTTAAATCTGATAAAATAAGTCACTATAAACGTCTTAATATATCTAAACTAGGCTTTCTGGTCTTCATTCACGATAGTTAATTTTTTTATTCGTGAATTAAAATGTTTTTATAAGATTATGCAATTACACACTAGCTGGTCTATTATTGAATAAATACTAGAAAATGATAAATTCTGGTACCTACGGCAAACGCTGGAAAACATTTGACATCAAAACCTGTGCCATCATTCACATCGTCATTACAACAAAAACAGCCAGTGGTCCAAAACAAGGCCACTTTAAACTAACAATGGCGTCATATGAAATGTAGGCGGTGTATTGGTCTGGTTGTCATCCGGGCAGCTATTGTGCTGGCAACCCACTTTCCATTCAGTGCACAAACAGGGCGGCTTTGGTTTCTGGGCTACAGCACAACATCATTTGATGATTGAGCCATTAGTGAGTCACACACCAAACACTGACTGTGAATCTAATCCAGTGTGTGCTGCTGCTATGAACGTGTTAACAATCATAACACATAACAGAAATCAAACGTAAACTAGAATAATAGATTTTCTTTCCCAGAACCAAAATGTTGTACTAGTTTAACTTATTAGTAGGCAAGGGTCATTATGTTCCCTCGGGAGCTGGATACATTTGGACAGAGCAATCAAGACATAATCCTTCCAGCAGACATCCTTTAGCACTCATGAGAAAAGACATAAGAGTCAATAATCTGATGCACTCAAGAGTTCAGTTCCTATAGGTAAAAACTAAATGTGAAAAACTAATGTAAATTAAATGATGAGTGATGACCTTTTTATTTTAAAAATGAAAACACACACAGACCACAACATATCAGAGCATCTGTATATTTTATTCACATATGTTACATTTTGCATTAAACGTCATTAAAAGTCACCTTTTCAGAGATGACAAAAGAGAAACTTAACCAGCATCTACAGTAATGTACTGTATTACTGCCTGCCTGACATGCATTCACTGCAGGAGATACCAGCGTTATCCACCAATCACGCTTAGCAAAACTGTCTGTCTATACAAAGTGGGCTTAAAGAAAAGCAAGAAAAAAAAATCAGCAGCATGCAAGAAATCAAGACAAATGAAGAGAAGTAGCTTCAAGTGCACCGAAAACAAAATATCTTCCCTCCAGCACGGTGTGATTTCAGCAATGATAATCACCTACCAATTCAACTGATCAACAAAACAAATGTACTTCTGTGGTGAATTTCTGACAGTGTGTGTTGTTGTTAAAGAAAGGGGGGTATTTTTTTTGGGGGGGGGGAGTAAAGGTAGTATGATGCCTTTGATGTAGCAAATCATTACATGCTTAATATAGAGGGCTCAATTATTTGATTACAACTCAACCCTATAGTACCTGTTGTCACGGGAGCTGCATAAAATACAATTTGTGCTAAAACATGTATGTCCACGGCTGGATTAGGTTGCAATTTTATGTGATTCTATATAATGCATTTTTAGATAATGAACATATGCGTACTGCCCTCTGCAATACATGAAAAGCAAAATCAGTGATGGTCCGAGGACAGAGCTCTGCGGGACGCCACAATGTTTTACCTTAGACAGGCAAACCAGCATTTTCTAAGGCTGTGGGTGTAGAGGATCAACTTATTTTTTTTCAATAACATTAAAACATCAATATTTTGTCAAAGAAACAGGACACATTCTGTCTGATTTCAAAGGTTTACACCATTAAGTGAGTTCCCAATAACAGGAACACAGTAGATCGGGAATAGAAATTCAATATCTGTGTGATATCTTCATAGAAAGATCATCACCTTAACACATAAATAAACTAAATAAGAAAAAAACATCTTAGTCTGTAAATTGCTAAAGGATGAGAATTTAGACTCTGGCACCCAGCTGAGGGAAAAACCTAAAGATAGCCCCTTACATTAATATACCTACAAACATAACATGTTGCAACTGGGCACCAAGCCTGCAGACCCACTAGGACAGCATTTGAAACTTATCTTATAGTCTTATTGTTCAGAACACTGCACATCTATACAAGAGTAAACTAGGGCTGAGTGCTCAGTGAGACTGACCATCGGACAATTCATTTTGCAATTGTCATGTAATTAATATAAAGGAAAGACAATAAAGACTTTGAGTGACAGCTGACTGAGGTGAATATGATATTTTCACAACGTTCCCTGTTATAAGTTTGAAACATTGGAGTTGGGAAAGGCGGCAGGGAAACGGCCACAGATATGTTTGTAACTAGATCTGTCCCTAGTCATGAGATATAATGGGATCTTTACAATAAACTCAAGAGACCAGTCAACCAGCATCATCATCAACAGAGCCTTCATTAGAGAAAATATGAAAATTGTAAAAATATTTTTTTTTACAAAAAAAGGTAACTAACTATTTTTAACAATGATTAGCAGCACTTTTTTTAAATATTAAAATCTTCAATATGAGACTACAAACCAAAAACAAAGTAAAATTCCTGAGGATGACTGCCCAGTAACTAAACATCTGAGACAAAGCTTGCTTTAGCTCGAATCTGTTGATATATTTTGTCTCATGCCATGCTCGACCCACATCAGCATATAAAGAGCTACCATCTTAAGAGATGTGTCAAATCTCAAATAATATAAGGATATAATTACACATTGCACAGGTCATAGGTTGGGTTGGGGGTATGTCAAGAACCCTTTTCTTCGTCATCTTAGTACCTTCAAATTTTTTATAAATTTTGACATCTGTACATGATTTGTTTAATATTGGTCAGTTCCCCCCCCAAAGTCTCACTCTTCAAAAACTATGTCAGTTTTCCAAACAATACAGAACAGCATTTTCCAACATTTGAATGTTCAACAGGATTAACAAAAGATTGTGCTTCTACTTTGAGCTTGTTGGGACAAAACCAAACTTTCTCCTTTGAAATTCACACAGAAAATCACTTCACACACACACACACGCACACACGCTGTTAGTCATTAGGCTTGATTGTACACTAAACTTCACATAAACCCAGGCCATGGCAGAAACCAACTTAACGCATGTTTTCTTTATATTACACGACAGAATTTAGAAGAGGATATCACAGAGGCTGGTGTTGACATCATGTGACCCGTCCTCTGCAGGATCTGGGCGGTTCATTAAAGTCCATTGTAGTGGGGACCCCAGCGCTTGTTAATGTGATCAAAAGTGTGCGAGACCCACTGCTGCTCCAGGACGCGATATCTCTCTTCACATAAATACAGAGGCTTTCCTCGCCTGTGAAAAGTAGAAACAAGAAATGCTTACAGAATTTTCTCTACAAAAAATAAACAGTCAAAAATCTCTGCTACGCGTCGGGTGGTTCTTCGCCTCTACGTCGTGCATTAAAACCCTTTAATGCATGGCTAGCCGTGGATTATCCTTTACTTATACTATAAATTATGCATAATTACATTGAACTAAACCAAACCCTAATCCTATAGTAAGCACATTTAGTTAATTCAAAATGTAACCTGAATGTAACCAAAACTTCTCACAAGTATCATAATAATACACTGGAAAAAAATGACTTCCTTACTTAGTATTTGTTTTCAGTACAAATATCTAAAAATTCTTAAATTAAGATGCATTTCATTGATGAGCAAAATTACCTAAGAAAATAAGTCTTAGTTTTTATACAAAAAATGAATACATTTAATGAATCTGTGCCTAAAACAAGCAAATAAAATCTGCCTCGTTCTCTACTGTCTTAATGTAGCTGGGTCAATGACGTGACATTAATTATTTTGTGTCCGTATAGTTCAATTAAATGTAAAAGGGTTAAAGTTTAAAAATAAATATGCAGATTACTTGCATACATTCTCTATTGTTTGAGAATCAAGTAAAAAATTTCTGGTTTTATTTCATTTTGAAAGAATATTTAGGGGATAATTGCAAAAATGTCAATGTGGTGTAACTGATCTGTGCCAATTGGTGTAACTAGTATTTTTGAAAATATAAATATAATTCATAAAAAATGTGGAATAAAATATAATCATCTAGTTTAGTGTAATATTATTTTTTACATAAATATGTACATAATTTGTCAAAGATTATTTAGAAAACAGAGCTGTTTTCAGAATATGTACGTGCAAATATTACAAAAAGCATTACAATTTACGTTTAGAAATATCAAAAGAAAAGGCTATTTTAAATGGATTTTTAATGATTACGCTTACATGCCATCAAGGTGGATAAAATATTTAATATTTCTCATTCTTTGGTGTAATTGTCAGTTACACCATTTAACATTATTAAATTATCCCACTTTAGGGTATAATTCTCTCTATTAACTAACTTTTAACTACTTTTGCCTCAATATACTCCAACTACTGCTTATTAATACTAAAGAAGTTGTTAATTTTAAGTATTGGTAAAAATGGGGATGGTTAAGGACGTAGAATAAGGTTTTGCAGAATCAGGCATTAATATGTGCTATTAAGTATGAACAAATATCCTACATCTCATTAATATTAATGCTAATAATCAACCAGTTTATAGTGAGAATTGTAAACTTAAACCATGTTAAATCCACTATTTATTATAATATAAATAATCTGTAAAGGATATATACCAAAAATACCTTAAAATGCTCAAAAATCTGAAGATCAAAAGAGCAGAAAGAGGTGTGTTAGCTAACCGTAAGTCTCGATCCTCCTCTCCGTGAGCGTCCAGATACACAGAACCCCACAGACAGAACCGATGACCCCGGATGATAATGATAACTGATGCGTTTATCAGGAGGAAAATACCCGTCGCTGCTCCACAGTGTTGGGAATGCTGCAGGTTAAGAAAATACAGGATTATAATCACGATCAGTTACTAACACACAACGTAGGTATAATAAGAGAGATTCTCACCAGCACACATTCACAAATCCCCTGCTGCTTACAGCAGTGACCTTTCAGACAGACGAAAGCACCGCACACCAGACACAGCGCAGGGTCTTTGGGTGTTTTATTGCAGCTGGTGCAGAACTTCCTGTGATAGTACTGGAAGATGGTGTTGTAATTGTCCGGGAGCTGCAGAAGGCGAGGGGCGGTCCACTGAGGATCCTGAGCTAAAAGAGACTGAACAAAACACAGTTTTCCTTCTTATTAGCTACAAGGGCCACAACTTACAGAATGCAAAGAATTATAGCTCGGTTGATTATTGAAGTAGCTCCACCCCAATGAAATCTCAATGCTTCAAAATCTCAGTCCACATTATATATACACTGACTGCCTGTGTTTTCTTGCTTCAAATTGTTAACTTTCAGGGAAACGAGATCATTTACATGATATTATATCTTTTCCCGCCAGCATTTCTTAAAAAAAGTTGGCAGCCAGAACCAGCATTTTTTATGATTTTTACAAAAGACTTTCAGAAAATTTTCTTCCTTAAATATATAAACATACATTATATCAAATTAAAGAACAGTCTCTGCTTTCAAACAAACACATTTATCATCAGTCAAATATGGGTAGGTTTCTTCAAAAATACAAAATTTTAAGCAAAAAGCTGAGATAACTGCATTTTTGTAAAGGACTTTTGTAACACCTAGTAGAAATAATAGTAGAAATATGGATTGTCTAAAAAACATTTCATTGTCAGGGAAGAGCTGATGAGAAAACTCGTCAATGGCAGGGAAAGAGTTAAAGCCCAAATTATACTTTGCTCTGTGTCATATTGCATACTGTGTACTATAGTATACTTGGGCCTTTACTTCATGGCCAAGTAAACACGGTGGGTAACGTTAGCAGTGCTAAAATCAACACAAAATGGCATTTGCAACTCTTTTCAAGCCTGTGAATGTATGTCCTAATGAAACAGAATATTCAACAAGGAATCATGCCAGACCTGAAAGAAGTTTGCAGTATATTCTGGAGGTTTTAAAGGGCACATATGATGCCCATTTTTACAAATTGTAATATAAGTCTCAGATGTGCCTTGAATGTTTCTATGAAGTTTTAGCTCATTTTTATTACAGCATGTCCAAAATGACCCTATTTGGGGGGGCGGAGGGACAAAAAAAGCGCATGCATGTACCTTTAAATGCAAATGAGCTACAGCTTGCACTATTGATCTATTTTGATTCCTGTGAATACAGCCTAAAACAATAGTATCTTCAGCCGTATTAACGCAACAATGTGCTAACAAACACATTAAGAAAAGCTTTTGGGTAAAATTAACCAGTCAGGCTTTGTTTGTGTGACATCATATTATCCAGAGAATCAAAACAGCATGTCTAATGAGACTGCTTTGGTTTAATAGAGACTAAAAAAGCAGCAGATGGTGGATTTTATTAATTGTAGGGTGGCTGTGTTCACATTCTGCCAACACACAAATAATATGTCAAATAATATGAGCCCTTTAACGGAGATGAAGCCGAGTATCTCAGCTGAAGTATTCTTCAATTTCAAATCTACAAATTCAATTCTATTAGCTTTCCTTTATTAAATTAAAGTTAATCACCATTACAAAACACAACACAAACTGACCCAACAACAAATACTGACCACAGACTGCTGAGCGGGTGTATCAGCGAGACTAAAGACCTCTGAACACCACTGCGATATCAGATCAAAAGCATTGACGTTCCACTCCAGACAAGACGCACTGCTCATAGACCCAGTGGACTGAACCGAAGCATGCAAACCCAGACAGCCAGTGAGCAGAGAGAACTCTTCATCCACCTGTGACAGGAGACAAGAGTGAGTCACAACATACACAACCAACACTATCCAAAGACAAAGTGTGTGGGTTGGTATATGTAGTTTACGGGGACATGAAGAGTGTATAATGACATGTTTATTCTGCTAAACTTGGTTTAAGGGGAAACAGGAAGTGTCCTTGTAAACTGCATGTCTTAAACCATACTAAATGGTAGTTCTTAATAGATTAATAGATTAGACTACCAATAGGTTTTTGTGATGGTTGGGGTTAGGGACTGGGGTAGGGGAATAAAATATAGAGTTTGTACTATATAAAATGCATTGGGTTTTTGGAATCACATATGCCAACGTGTGCGTGTGTACGTACCGGGCAGCCGGGTAAGCTGTCTCCATACAGGTGGTGTTGTAGTAAGCAGGACAGCCGTAGGAAGGGCAGACAGATCTGCTGTAGACTGAACTCAATGGACTGAGGAGACCACACGCTAGAGCTCAGCTACAGAAAGAGCACATCATTATTAATACATAATGATACATAAACTACACTGACTGAGTTTTTATTATTTCACTTATATTGCGTTTCAAATTGAGCAATATACGCAAATATACAGCCCAAAAACTGCCATAAAGTGGCTATAGAAAAAATGCAAAGGAAAATGATATTCATGCATTTATAGTTCACCTGACATGCAAAAAAAAAATCACTCCATTATTCTTTAAAGATGCAAAATCTCATACTATAACCTCCCAAAAACACTTCGTACGTGGCCCTCTTTACAAGTATAAAGGGCTTTCCTTGCCAATATTGCTTGTGGCACCGTGTAGACCTACAGATGGTTGACATCCCAGTAGCGCAAGAGTGAATCAAGAGCAAACTGCTTCGTATGATTTCTCGAATCGCTCTCGCTGTACTTTGATGTCATCCACCTGTCGGTTTGTGAGACGCTAGATGAAGTCAAGCACACCTAATGGCTAGTGCGGTCACTGCAATATGTACCTACCAACATCCCAAAATGACTTTTGGAAATGCCGTCATTGTGCAATGGTTTAATTGACAGTAAGGAAAATCGCAAAAAAATTTCACAAATCTCTAAATGGAAACCAGAATTATTATACACAATCAAGGCTTTATTTCATAAAACCAAAACAAACCAATAAAGTGCACTGAACTCAAACATGGCAAGACGTCAATTAAAATCTCATCGGGTACTTGACTAGTCCAGTATGGATTTCGTCACCAGAGACACAAAAACCAATGAGGTTTGAAGTTATCAACACATCACCATATCTGAATTTGTCTTGGTTTCCATTCTTACACTAAACCTATTAGGACTGGGCAAAAAAATAGATTTTGCGATTAATCGTTTTTTTTTTTTTACGTGGTCGATTCAAAATCGATTCTCAAAGAGCAGAATCAATTTTTTTTTCATATTTATTTCCACAAACATTGAACGTAAGATTAACGTTAATCTAATTACTAGTCTTCTTCACGAGATGTCACCCTCTTTTTTGCCTTACGCGATGTTACCAAGGAGCGAGAGGCGAGCCTGTCATTCATTCAGTGCTTAAAATAGTGTTTCAGGTGCTTCATCGACGTTGATGCCACCTTCACATAAAAAGTCAAGAGGTGTGGAAGCATTTTAGATTTCGCAAGCAAGACATAGTGAGATAGTGTTGTAGCTTTTAATTTATTTTGATTAATTACCCACGTTCTTTTTTATTAATATAGTATTTGTATTAAATCTATATTCATTGAGTTGAATCGAGTATAAAAATCAATCCAAGAACCGGAATCGAAAATCGAATAGTTTTGATAGCTTGTGAATCGAAACGATCTGGAACATCTGAATCGATACCCAGCCCTAAAACCTATAGTGTCTGGATGGTGCTATGCAAACACCGGTTATGGTACCTGTGAATATATTGCATCTATCCAGAAAGACATATTGACCAATCAACATCTAGTACTGTAATTATTTTTTATTTACTAGCATCTCACTACCGTAATGTGTTCTGACATAATGTGTCCATGCTAGATGTTATATCTGACTCACCACAGATGAATCCTCAGAGTTGCTGTCGTAAACGTCTTTGGTCTTGGTCAGCTCAGAGATCACATGACCCAGAAGAGACTCCCATGACTTGTTGGAGTTTGGCGTGTTCTGTTTATGAACAAACAGCAAAAATATACCTTTTATTACACGGCTCTCTGGAATGCTTGATTCTGATTGGTCAGTTGAGACATTTGCAGGTTCGTTCTTTTCAAATAATAACCGCTCCAAAGTAATAACGCATAGCCGGTACTACTTGTACGAGTAAAATCGCTCCGCGCCAATAAAGATCAATAAAGATTACTGTTTGGCGCCATCTTGTGACAAACACTGGACAACCACGACAAGACACAGAGAGCTTACTGAGACTGAACTTGTCAAAATAGAGCATGACAGCTACGAAGCCAACACACAAAAATACAGAATGGGCATTAAAACTTCTCAAAGACTGGCTAAAAGAGAAAAAAATGGAGAAAGACAAGTATGAAGCAGAGGATCTTAATAAGGTATTAGGATCATTTTATGCATCTGTGCAAAGTTTCGCGGAAGGATAAAAATGTTAATTTAAAACAAATATGCCAATAAAATGTTTCAAATTCATATTCATGTCCAGTTTTTTTTCTTATGTGGCAAGTAGCCGTGTAATAAGCGGGATAATGTAGAGGCAGCCGGTAGTTATTGGGAAATAAGCCCCTTCAGTGTGATACAAGACCCTCCGCTTCGCGTCGTGTCCTGATCACACTGTCGGGGCTTATTTCCCGATAACTACCGGCTGCCTCTACATTATCCCTTACATAAAGTACCTGATATTTTTCTTACAGCTAGTTACTAGACAAGGGCTATCTTACAGATAGTTTTACATGTTAGTCAGCAGTTTGTAAAAGCAATGCAAGTTTAAGAGAGAGGGAGAGATGACTCTATAATGTGAAATTAAAGCGGTCTGACTAATGACATGAAACATCTTTATTAGTCAATTTATTTCCCTCAAAACTAATTTTCACCAAAACAGCCATTTAATGGAGTGCAGAGGCATTGCTAACACAACAACAGACTCGGTTATAAAGAGCAATCTTCTGCATATCTGCTGAGGTTTATTCAGAAGAGTCGCTCAGGCTAATCTAAAGATGATTCTGAATCTATCCATTAAACAAACAAAACTAAAGAGCGTTGAAACATTTTGTCTCTTAGTGAAATGAGTCTCACCTCAAGGCACAACAGAAAAACTCAGTAAAAACACACTTATGATAATGCATTAATGTGCCAACAGCATACTTCAAAGAAACTGTATTCATTATTACTTTCATTATTCATTATCACAATTAGAGGCCGACCGATATGGTTTTTTTCTCTGGCCGATGCCAATATTTATAAATCAGGACAGCCGATGGCCGATATATGATGCCGATTTTCTTGATGGCCGATATGTTTGGCCGATTTACTGTTTCTATATAATAATCAAAATGTCCTCATCATCAATTTATTTTTAAGAACACTTAAACTGCTACAACCATTTTTTAAATATGATATTAACTACAGGCACTTCAGTGAAACTTAAGATTTTTATAAAGAGACCAAGATTAGGCTTCTAGACCAAAGAATGCTAGAGCTACATTAATTTGAAGGTGCACATCACTACCTGGGGGGGGGGGGGCGGTTGGTGGTGTTGACAGTTAAGGGGTTAAAAGCCTCCTAAACATGGTACATTAACTGTAACACACTTCAAACGTCCTTCCTGGGATTGTCATTGTTTCTATATTTGTCTACTAGAGAGGACTTTTTTGAATGGGTTAAGACTTTATTTGGAACACATCTAGGTTGGTTTAACTTTATCACCATAAGTATTGGCTGCTGACTAGATATGTGATTTGATAAATAAAAATCTGGTTATACCTTTTTGGCAACTCCAGTGTGGCTCCAGGCGCGTCTCTCCTCTCGGCTGAATCTGATGGACAGAGCGACCAGAGCCTGTGTGTACTGCAGACTGTACAACACCTTTACTACACACGTGAAGTGCTCTGTTACACAAACACACAAACACCACAAGGTGTATTAACACAATGAAAAAACCCAAATAACTATTTACTTATGTTCTCACTAATGCCCATTAGTTTTCTGCTGATGAAATTCATGGCAATATCATCCAATCATATCACAGCCATATTTAAACAAATCAAATCCCTCAGTCGCTGGTATTAACAGCCTTATAAAAAAGACAAAGTGTAGCATATTTAAATGTCAATGAAAACGAGGGTTTGAGGGATAGACAGAAGTCGTCAATATTGTTGTACGAGGCTATGAAGCTATGACGTGCATTATCCTGATTACTACATGCCTACTCTATATTGATCTGAATCACAATTTTACTGTGTAATAAGAAAGTGCACAGTTCAGACATTAAAAGGCGATATAAAAAATATTTGTTTCCTGGGACATCAGCCAATTATACAGTTGAGTGGACAACTGATCCCAGAACACTGCCATTTCATACATTTCCAGCTGACAAAAACTTTGGTTGAGAAAATTACCCATAACCAGACTGGAACAGACTGTCTGTGTTTCTAACAGCCTTGCTTTAATTTATGACAAATATGCAATTTAATCAGAGCGTGTCCGTGTCTATGGGTTAAAATATTTAAAAATGGCCAATAATAAACCCTCAAGCGTACAGCAGATATCAGGTGGTCTCACACACCACAGAGTTTTCGAGTGATTCATGGGTCAAGACTGAAAATCAATCATGTGACTACAGTGAGTGAGTGAGATAAAAGAGGAAGTGTGAGATTATTGGAGCGGTGGGTTATTAGTCCTTGTATGTGTGTGTAGCAGGTGGCAAGACTGGTTGTGTTATGAGCAAGATTCACAATGACACTCCATTAACATCACACACACGCGCGCGCGCACACAAAGTGCTGTGTCAAAAACACAATGGTAAGTAATAATCTAACACATACACACACACACTCTATTGTCATGGGTGCTCAGGATGATGGGCTCAGATCAATCCTCTGTTCACACTGACTGCACACATGATGCTCATATGAGAGCCAATCAATAATCAGTGATCAGCGAGTGATAGACACAGCCCATCTAAAGACTGTGGGTATGTGTAAAGAATAGAGCTGAAAGAATAAAATGGAGAAAGAAAGGAAGGAAAGGAAAGAGGATGGCATGAAGGAAGGAAGGAAGAAAGGGGAGGAATGGAAGAAACGGAAATGAAAGGAAAGGAAGAAAGGGAAGGAAAGTAACAGAAGGAAGAAAGGAAAGAAAATAAAGGAAACAATCAATAGGAAGGAAGAAAAGAAGGGATGGGAAGGAATGGAAGGGAAGGAAATGAAAAGGAAGGAAGAAAGGAAGAAAGTAATGAAGGAAGAAAGGATGAAAGGGAAAAAGGAAGGGAAGGAAAGGAAGAAACAGAAATGAAAGGAAGTAAGGGAAGGAAAGGAACAGAAGGAAACAAGGGATGGGAAGGAGTGGAGTGGAAGAGGAGAAAAAGAAATGAAACGAAAGGAAGGAAGGAATAAAGAAAGGAAAGGAATGAAGAAAGGAAGGAAGGAAGGGAAGGAATGGAAGGAACAAAAAATGAAAGGGAGAAAGGGAAGGAAAGGAACAGAAGGAAAGAAAGGAAGCAAACAATAGGAAGGAAAGGAAGGAAGGAAGAAAAGAAGGGATGGGAAGGAATGGAAGGGAAGGAAAGAAACAGAAATGAAACAAAAGGAAGGAAGGAAGGAAGGAAGGGAAAAAGGAAGGGAAGGAAGGAAGGAAGAAAGGGAAAAAGGAAGGGAACGAATGGCAGAAACAGAAATGAAAGGAAGGAAGGAAGGTAGGAAGGGAACAGAAGGAAGGAATGCAAGGAAGGAACGGAGGAACGGAAGGAAGGAAAGAAAAGGAAGGAATGTAATGAAAGGGAGAGAAAGGAATGAAGGAAGAAAAGGAAATGAAAGAAAGAAAGAAAGAAAGAAAGAAGGAAAGAAAAGGAAATGAAAGAAAGGAAGTAAAGGAAATGAAAGAAAGGAAAGGACGGGAAGGAAGGAAGGTAACGGGAGGAAGAGAGGAAAGGAAGGAAGGAAGGAAACAAAGAAGGAAACAAAGAAAGAAAGGAAGAGAGGAACGGAAGGAAGGAAGGAAAGAAGGAAAGAAAGAAAAGGAAGGAATGTAATGAAAGGGAGGGAAAGGAATGAAGGAAGAAAAGGAAATGAAAGAAAGAAAGGAAAGGAAGGAAGGAAGGAAGGTAACGGAAGGAAGGAAGGTAACAGAAGGAAGGAAGGAACGGAAGGAAGGAACGGAGGAACGGAAGGAAGAGAGGAACGGAAGGAAGGAAGGAAACAAACAAACAAAGAAAGAAAGAAAAGGAAGGAATGTAATGAAAGGGAGGGAAAGTAAAGGAATGAAGGAAGAAAAATAAATGAAAGAAAGAAAGGAAGGAACATAACAGAAGGAAGGAACATGAGGAAGAGAGGAACCGAAGGAAGGAAAGATAGAAGGAAACAAAGAAAGAAAGAAAGAAAGAAAGAAAAGGAAGAAATGTAATGGAAGGAAAGCCCAGAAAGGAAGAATGTTCTGGGTTAAGGGCCTGTTTACACGAGAACGCTCGAGGGTAAAAACGTAAAAATATTTTATCGGATGTGCCTTTCGTTTACACGGCGACGGCGTTTTGGGGGCTTAAAAACGCAAAAAAGTGAAACCACCCTTCAGAGTGGAAATCTTAAAAACGATCTACCGTCGCGTTCTCGTCTAAAGAGTAAAAACGCAAAAGTCTCCTCATGGTGGCTCTCGTCGCGCACGCGTTTACGTCACAGGCATGCGCCAGTTCAGGAAAATAACAACAAACATGTCAGATTATTTCCATACGTCGGACCTTCAAGTTGCCATAGCAGCTCTGATAAATATACAAGTCTTTCCAGCAGTTGTACGAATTATTCACAGCAAGTATTACTGATCAGAGAAGGCACATTAATTACCTCAGTGAAACTGTTGATGCGCCAATTCGTCGGAGGCAAACCAGACGGCTTTGAATGAGACCTGGGAGAACCAGGAAGAAGGTTGTACGCAGGCTCACGGACTTGGTGTTGTTGTGTGTCAGTGCTTCACATTGCCACCTAGCCGCCTGGAGTGCATACTACATCGAATATCACACACTTTTGCGTCACCATATGCACGCAGATTTCCCCCTCAAAATGCTCGTATAAACGCAGAATAAAACGTGATAACGCAACACCACTTTTGCGGTTTCTTTTCAGATCGTTTCCATGTAAACGTAGCCTAAGTTCAATTCAGCTGCTGGGCTAGTCCCTATTTGAAAATAACCCACCTTTTTTTAGAGTTTAGGGAAATATAGACAGAATTGTGTTTTCAGGGGTGTGATTCTTCCGGATAAATCCGGAATTCCGGCTTTTCCGACCTGAAAATGAGGCTTTCGTGAATCATGCAAATCCAATTTTTTTTGTGTGTGTGGGGGGTGCAAGGCATCGTTATAAATGACCGCATATCACTCCGCAAATAGTCTATTTATTTGTCACGATGGAACTTCATTCAAAGCAGAGCTCACTAAAGAGCTTGCAGTCGGATCTCCGGCGTGTGGTGTTCGCTGCGAATAAAAAAAATAATGCGTTCGCCTACAAATAATATGAGACACATCTTTCACTCTCAACCAAACTAACAAACTAGCCAATAAGAAGTAGAATAGGGAGGGGTATTTGAGGTGTGGCTGAGATCCAGCTGCAGATGCCGCGCGGTCGCGGCGCGGAGAAGTCATAACAAGTTAACTTTATCAGCAGGATGAAAAGTGAAACCTAGGTAAGACGACCTAATTGATAAAGGACTTAAATCAGTGGCGCTGGGCATGGGAAGGAATAGGCAGAGACAAACAGCATTTTAGTGGTAAGAAATTAAGAGAGCCAGCCAGGTGTTTGCTGCTTTGACAAAACTGTCCGTTTCAAATCAGACCGCTATATGCCAGTAATGTAAATATCAGATTTCTCATCGAGGTGAAATGCGGTCTCGCGATATCAATATAAAGTTGCGTTTGTGTCAAAAAGTTTGCTTGCATTATATTATACTGTAATCACATACGTTAACGCACACATCCACGCAAATCAGATCCAACGTCATCCTGACGAACACACGCATACATTTGCTTCTCTTAATGGTTTGTGAATCGGGCAGTAATGCTTGGGATTACAGAATAATATAATGATAAACACACACATTCATGGATCTGGTTTGTGAAACGCTTAGCTCTTGACTGTTAGATGCTTTACCAAAAGAACTATGCAAAATAAGACAAATGCACTTGACTGTCTTTCCAGAAAGTCACAGCATCATTTGAATTAAGTAACTTTAATGTAACAGTATCCACTTTAAATTCAGCGATCAAATGTTGTAATCAATAATTAATCTGTATTAAATTCCCCCACTAATTATTCTATAAACATTAAACATGTTTTGACCAATGGCGAATCTCATTTATCAAGTTGTGTATGTGGTTTGTGTGCCTTATTATTATTATTATTACAATATGTAACCAAAGATTTTACTAAAAGGGCACAAATTTGTTTACAAGAACAAAAAAATCCTCATAGATTTAGTCACTTATTTTTACTCTCAAAATGCACCACATTGATGTATTTACCTTTAAATGCACAAGATGATTTTGTTCAGTCTGATGCAGTGGCAAGACTACATAATGGTCAGGGTGGCACTTGCCCAAGCATATTGATGATTGGCCACTAAGATCGATAAATTTTGAGCCCAAATTATATTTCAACTGTATTTCATTTTATGCGTGCGTATGTATGTCGCCACGTCATGGTAGGTGTGTCGTATATTTTCCTGCTTTTTTGTCCTTTGCCAATCACACCTATGGTTTTACTCTAGCCTGTGATGATAATAATGTAGTACGGTTTGTGTGCATTACCTCTGCGTAAAGGCTGAGGCATGGTGAGTATGAAGATGATGAGGAGGGATGGTACATCTCTAAAGAGCATAGGCACCTCAGGTCGCTCATCATCACAGAACCTGCAAACAAAACATCACCCACACTTATTACTAACAAATACTATTACATGCTGGAGACATGTATGAAGACACTTTTAATACTACAATTAACATTAACCATAAATCACACAAACACATCAGGACAAACACACAACTTCATAATTCAGACTGAAATAATTGTGGACTAATGATCACTGTGGGCAGACGTATAACTAATACATGTAAATGTACAGCAGGTGGGCAAAAATACAGGTGAAGAACTATCCATTGAGCAGACACATTGATTTATTAAGCAGATAAAGAGTTAAGTGCTTGTGTGTTTTGAAAGCTCTTTAACGCTATTTTAACAGTGCTGCCACATGCAAGAGCCATCTACATACTTAAGTAGCACTTAATGTCACTGCACTTAAAAACAAAATAACAAAGCAAGAGTATTTTATTCATTAACACTTTTAAGCAAAACATACCGCATATACTATTCATAATGAACATATCCATTCATAATGTCCTCTCTCACATCTATTATCTGCACAGAAGTCATCACAAGCTTGCTACAAAAAAAACCTCACTCATTTTGTCATCCAATGACTTTCACTTGTTTTTTTTATGTGAATCAAGCGTCCACATGCTTCTGGTCTGCTGTATGTAACCTCTTTCTGCTAACAGTAACACATTATTGTGGGTTTGATGAGTAATTGCAGGGATGCAGAAACGGGGACAGTGGTGCTTTTACTGGACCGGCTATATAAATAGCTCAGCTAAAGTGCCTGAAGGTTCCAGTGACAGAGTTTCCTTCAAAAGCCCCTAACAAGGTATTTATAATCTGACTTCAGTCCAGAGAGACATACAGGTGAGAGCCCTGTTACTCCTCTAACACACATCAGAAATAAGGCCATTAACAGTAGGAAAGTCTTAAGTGCTTTTTAAACAAGAGACACAGTAACCCTCGCACATCTATGAACCTTCAAAATAAACCGCAGCACTGCTGAAATGTACTGCTGCATGCCATAATTTGCTGGATGCAGCAGTTAATGGTATCTATGGAAACCTCATCTGAGTAAATCTCTCTCGCTCTCACCGAAACACCGAAAGATGCTGCTGAGAGACTCTGCCTACACTAATAAACATCACATTCACAGTTATTAAACAAGACACAATAAATGTCTTCGAACAGGTTTTTTTTAACTACTGTATCTTTAATTTAAGCTTATACAGGGGTTTTGCAAATGTTATGATGTCATGGACCCCCAAATATGATGAATATGTTGTGAGGGCCCCCCTTTCTAAAATTTAACAATTTACATATTTTTATGTATAACAAAAATATAATTGGCTACACTTAAGGTAAAGCTGGATGTATAAACCTGAAGACAAACATTTTTTGATAACTTTTTTTACAACTAAGACAATATAATAAAGGGGATGAAACTGACTCAGTAGAATGATACAAAGCAAATATAAATGATTCTGGAATATATGTAGCAAGAAACAAGAGATAAAAACTAATAAATTAACTTTCTCAAACATTTTCTTGGAAGCCCCCTGGGGTTCACCAGACCCCAGTTTGAAAACCCCTGAGCTAATTTTTTTTATAATAAATAGGGATGGTACGATCTCAGGTTTCACGATTAACGATGATAAAATGTCCTGAAGATTAGTATTATAGTTTAAAATGTAATTATCATTACAACCGTGTTTGATTACAGTGATTTTGAAAACTTGAGGTAAATCCTGTCCAGCCAGAATCAGTTTGACGCAGCCGCGCACATGCAACATAGTTTTTTGCACAAGGTGGCATTAAAGGGATAATGTATTGTATTCATTCACGGTAAACTTATGAGACAGATTTATTTATTTTTTACCACAGAAATCATTTCAGGGACATTAAATATTACATTTTCAAAAATAAAACTTGTTCAAATGTTTTCAGTGTATTAGTCCTTTTTGAACATTTCCATCTACCGTAATTTTAACAAAACCATGATAATATTGATAACCGATATAACTTTGGATAAATTAAATGAATGAAATTTTCATACCGTCCCATTCCTAATAATAAACATCCATAAAGAACTGATACAGTAATCTGTTAAGATTAATTTAAAGGGGACATATCAGGGTCCCTAGTGCTTTTATCAACCTAGACAACATGAAAAACAACAACCCAGTAACTTGGTTTTGGTAAACCATACTTTGCAAACACGTGAAAAAATAGGTCATTGAAATTTGGCTCCCCTTGTGATGTCAGAAGGGGGATCTAATTATAATACAGCCCTTTGTTCTGCACTATCCAACCACAACACTGCCATTTAATGCAGAGAGAGAGAAAATAATTGACAGCACAATTGAGTTTCAATTTCACCATCCCACCATCATTGTGATCAGTGTTTGCATTTCATCAGCTCATTTGAATTTTGAAGGACACACCCAAAAACGGCACATCTTTACTTGTACCTATAAAGTGGCAATTTTAACATGTTATAATAAATTATCTATATGGGATTTTTAGCTAAAACGTAACATGAGTACTCTGGGGACACCAAATACTTATTTAAAAAAAAAAATCTTGTGAAATGTTCCCTTTAAACTGATAACTAATAGGTCTTCTGGCTGATTCATTTAAATATTGAACATTTGTAAATGACACTACACTACAGCACAGCACAGGCCAAAAGGAACCAATTGTTCAGGTGACTTTCTTCATAGCAATCTACAAAAATAAACGAGTTTGAAGCAGATGTGTGATTCCTATAGCTGTGCTTGTGGTCCAGTGCAGATTCAGTGGGTTTGTGTTCATACTCACTCTGGCTCTCTGCTCTGTGTGGTCTGTGTGAGTCGGGTCCACGGGTTGTATGCTGAATCTATGCTGTAGAGACGCATGTGCATGGCCAACACATGAAACAACTGATCTGAAACACACACAGATACAGTCATGTGTTAGTGCGTGTGTAGTATGATGGAGTAAAGGTTAGGAAAGAAAGTCTCCGGGTGTTTATGATTATGAGTGACAAATGTTAAGACGGGTCCTCAGAAAAACTTGTCCCTTATGATCAATGCCTTTAGCACACACGCACACACCAGATAAGCGTCTGCGGCTCATCGCTGCCCCCTACCTGCAGCCCATAAATCACCTTTCATAAGAAACTAAATACTGGGACTACCTTTCATACTGCTCTTTCTATTTATAGCATCATTTAATGATTTTAATTAAAAAATTGTCCTTGGTAAATAGAAATATATAAGTAAAAGTATTAATCATTTTGAATTTTTGCACAAACTTTGCATATCCTAGAGCTTCAACGATGTAAAAAATTGAAATCATAATTAAAATAGCTTTTAGTTTATAATGATTAATTTTAATGGTTGAGGACCTGCATTCATATGCATTTGCATGCAAAGAGCTTACCTACAGTATATGGCCATGAAGTGGGACTTTCATGATGCCAGTCATGCACACATTTTAATGATGTCACATGACAATGTACAGTTGCACTGGCTCAAACATGCATTATTTCAGAATATCATGAGAGTGCCAGTCTGACCAAAATACATCATGAAACAGCTCATAGTTATTAAAACCGTGTGACAATGTGACCTAGATGGTAAAAAAGGTTTTAAAATTATGTGTAAATGGATGATGTGGTTTTATAGGCTGTGAGGATTCTTTGTGTAGACAGGATGCCAGATTGAGCATTATTACCAGTGATAAAACACCTGCCACATACAGCAGCAACTCACACATGGAGCAATAGTGCCACCTGTAGGCCATTATAGGAAAGACTAAAATCCTATTGTACCCCTCATTTAAAGCATTTTTCTTTCCAGATAATTATGAGTAAAAAAACATCAGATGACTGTGAAAAAAACTTTTTATTGAAACTCCCTTTAGGTAACCGAATTAGAGGGGCGTCTTACACTATGTACTGTAGTATGTGACTGCGTCCATATGTAGAATTTTGTAAATTACTGGTCTATGTATTTGTGCCTGTTTTTGGCTGTTGCTTGTGTCTCTACAGCATCTTACAGCAGAATCATTGTGTCAGTAGTGTCATTGTAATTATGTAGTTAACTGCAATCCAAGTCAGTATTAAAAATGTCCGACTGATCGGAAACAGATTCTGTTAATGTGCATGCACCCCAAAATTATTGGCACATGAAAGTTTTGGGGTCTCCAGATATTCAGTCTATTCATCCATCCTCCTGTTTCTATTCATCAGAGATTATAAAACACTTCATCATGACTGCCAGCTGAAATAGAGATCTCTCTAACAGTCTCTTCATCCTAACACACTCCATCTATCTCAGATTTATATCGATCTTCCTTCTCCACCCACCTGTGATTGTAGTGTTCATGTTTTCCTCACATATCATCAATCACACATTGAGAGAGATGAAGAGAAAAAGTGAGAGAATATGAGAGAGAGATCACAACATATCAACACTGTTCAATGATATGTTGTGATCTGTAGCTGTCTTTAAGACTCGGCTAAAAACCCATCTCTTCCCCCATTACCTCACTTGCTAAAAAAACCCATGGCTATGTATGTTGTGTTAGACTTGATGAGACTATTTTCAGTGCACTTATTTATTGCTATTCTTGTGTTGCTATAACTGCTTCTATTGTTTACCTCATTTAGAAGTCGCTTTGGACAAAAGCGTCTGCTAAATGACAAAATGTAAATCCTCTCAATTTTTGGTAATTTATACTTTTTTTTGATATATCATTGCTATTGATGCCCCTTTATGTCTGCCTGTGGGTTTTGCAAATATTTAATAAGTGAAAAGTAGTCTACTAAAAAGAGGTTGTGATGAAACCTTTAAACTCCTGAAACAGTCAGTCAGTCCTGTCAGTAAATCCTTGAAACTCCACCCCTCCTCTACGGTGAATTAAGTAGCGAACACATTTTGGATCTTCTGTGTCATAAGTGTGTGGTGTATGTGTTTTGTGCAAGGAAAAAGAAAATAACTGAATCTTTAAATATGTACAGCATTTACTTTACAAACAAGGCTAATGTTTTATGTATTTGAGAAGCAGAAAGAAGTTTATTAGTTGTCAAACAATAGTTTTCAAACCACCTCATCTTTTATAACATGAGATTTTATCCAGTAGCCAAATTTGGTGATAATGTTAAAAATATATTAACACATGCAAGTGTCTAGTCATATATACACAGTGTTTTTTATTTTTTCAATTTCCTGAAAAATAGCAGTTTTGGAGATAAGAGGTTTAGATCCGACAGTGGCGATAATGGACAACCCTGCAGATGTCTGCTCAACACAACATTGAAAGGACCCACATCATGAAAAACATGATAGGATGTAATAAGACACACTGCTTCAAAACACCCTCTCTCAATCCACCCAATTCTGTTCAGAAATAAATGTGATGATGACATCACAACCATGATTTTATTAACATACGACCACGCTCATCTGCACATAAACATGTTAAGTCACTAAACACTGTAAATAATCTTTATAAAAATTAGCTAACCTAGTTGAATGTGAAATGAACATGGTGGGTAACCAGTCACAAATTAAATTCCCAGTAGGATATCAGTCTGTTAAATCGTCATGAAACTAAATGACCAAAGTTACTTGGTAAAAGAATCCGTTTACAAGATTATATGTGGAGGAAAATGTTAAAGAAATTATTTCCCAGTATTTGTTTCCCAAACATATTTTTTTTCGCTCTTTCTCCATACCTGCTATTTTTTGTTCTTTTGGCCAAATGATCTCTAATGTAGTGTAACTGAGTAAATCTGCTGCTCTCTGTGGATACACATTTAATGTAGCTCAGAAAATGACTGCATTGCTGGAGTGTGAAATCTCTTCTGCTGCGCTCGAGCGATGGGAATTTTTAAAAGCCCAGAGAGTCACCAAACACACACACGTGCACAAACACACACGCACGCAAGCACACCTTAACACTCATATAAACAAAATTTGTGTGTATTCACATGACTGCCACAATTTCACAAATTTTGACATTCCGTCTTTAGGGTAAAGCATCAGTTATATCAGTCATAAGGCATATAGTTTCTACACTCATCATGATCTCAGTACTGTGGACAGTATATCTGAATGTCACTTATTCCATTCAGTCTGTTACACACAGTATACCCTCCATCTGTGCTTGAGGAACAAGTCAGGTTATTGCACGTGTACATTGTTTTGTCATCAATATTTTTTACTTATTCTATTGAATAATTTGTTCTGCTATTTTTGTATGTTTTTCTCTGAGTTGTGTTGTATGCAGAGCTATCAGAGACCGAGATGCATCATTACAAACATTTAACATTAAAGAAGAGTTCAGACGATTTCAAATCATATGCATTAAGAATCAAAGCAGGTCTTGTGTGTGCTTGAAGTAAACCGTAGGTTCAGCATGTGTGTGTGTTTGACTCACTGAGACAGGAGCGTTTGGCAGCAGCGCTGGCTCCTCCACTGCATAGATTCCCTCCACGATGAACCAGCTCCAACTCCAGATTTGTTCTGTCATGGAGAGGGAATATAAGGGCACATTTAGAGAAGCAAGAAAGAAATAGGGTTTATGTCAGTTTTGGAGAAGAAAAATTGTTTCTCCCATTTATTTCTAAACACACAAACAAATCAACAGGAATCAGATGAATTAACAAATAAACAGAGACACTGGAAACAGGCACAGGCGCGATTCAAATGGAGAGACGTCAATTACGCGACCATTCACCTTCATCTGCCTTCTTAAAAACCTTCTGATGCATGCAGCAAGGTTACGTGAATGTCTGAGCTGTACACGCAACAGATCAACTAAGCAATGTGAAGAGAGGACTGTGTGTCATCGGGCACCAAACAACTCATTTACGATGGGCTCCAGTGTTATAAGAGCGCTTTACTTCCTGCTTTCTTCAAAACAATCACATCCTAATGTGGCCAGTGTGATCCTAATGATAAAAGCGCACCTGGGCTCAGATCGATCAAAGTACAGTGTGAGTGCGTGCTTCTGAGGGAGTAGGGAGGGGGGACGATCGCGCTGGAGCACGGTTTGGTTTGGATAGGGTGAGTGCAACCTTACAAGCACGTTATATTAACAGAAGGTTAAAAAAGCTCCTGGAACAGAAGTGGGGGTGAAAAATGCTTCAGACAGATAATGCACTGGGGCGTCTGATGTGCCTTACACCTGCCTGCTACTGATTAGGGTTAGGGTTATCCTCAGCATCTGTTTAAAACAGGAAAGAACTAAAGAAATCAGGTGGACATCCTGTAATTATCAAGATGACATTTAACAAATAGCTATAAGAATGAGATTAGACAGAGAGAGAAAGTGAAAAAACTGAAAAAGTATGAAAAACAAAGAAAAAATTAAGTAATGATGGAAACAAATGCAAGACCAGACAAAAAAGATGATTATTAAACGGCAGTTCTGGCTCTTCATTCTGATTGGTTGAAACGCGTTCTAAGCCGTGATAAAATACCCCGGTAAACCTACGCTTCAGACCGCATTACAGAAGTATCACTGCGCCACTGTTGCTGTGTACTGATTTATGAAAATAAACACCACAGTCTTTGATCATGTGTTTAATTTGTCTAGAATTGCACACTTAATGGTGATATCCAGATAAATGTCAATAAATATTGTTGAGGTATCTCGTCAATAAAGAGAAAACGCTCCCTAAGTTTATATATCAAATCCGTGAGTTTATAAATCAAATCCGTATTTCCGATATTATCCACTGGGTGCCAATCTTACCCAACTTAAACACTGACCCATTCAACACTAAAAACACTGTGTATAAGTTTTGATGGCTTTGAATCTGATCTCTTACAAAAGTTCTTCACAAAAATGGAATTATCTCCGCTTATAGCTGAAAAAATTTGAGAGGTGATAAGAGAACAAAGGAAGGTAGGATGAAACAGGTTTGTTGTTGTTGTTTGAAAGCGAATGTCTGTTCTTTCATTTGATATTTTATGTTTATTTAAAGAAGATACTTTTTCTTTAAGGCATTAAACTAAAACTGGCTGGCAACTTAAAAAAAAAGCGCTGGCAGGGAAAGAGTTAAAGTTAAGTATGTTTCCACGCATATTTGATCATCACATCAACAGTTGCACGATATAAATGTTAATGTATAAATTAGATGAATGTTGAATAAAATAAACACCACAGTCTTAAATCATATTTTCATTGTGTCTTTGCTGTGTCTGTGTTGGTTGTGAACTGCGCTCTGTTTCAGTCACACTTGATTCTGAGGAACTACTTTGTTTGGCGGAAGAATAATATTTGTACTTATATAATTACAACTTACAACTATAAAATCCTGCTATGCGCATATGAGGCAGTGGCGGCTCGTGACTGCACTTTCGAGGATGTGCTAATTCAAAATAAGTGTTCGGATTGTCACGTGTGTGGTTCCCTTTTCCAAAATATGTGTCCTGCGTGTGGAGAGATCCTGTGTGCATCACGTGTTTTGTCAAAATAAGTGCCTGCTGGAGACGCGTGAAAACCGTTTATGATAAAAGAGACGCTCATGTTCCCTAAATACACGCAACATACTCCCTTAACAGTAAACTCTGATTACGCATGAGATTGTGCGAGTATCTGGCACACGCGAGCGTCTCCTTTCAAGTTCAAGATCAAGGTAGCAGGCACTTATTTTGGCATGACACGTGATGCACACACAATCTCTCAAAGCGCAGAACACATATTTTGAAATGATGAACCACACACATGACAAGCTACATACATGTTGTGACGAACTTGGCATCGTGAGCTTAAAAAAAAAAAAATGAAGTCACCAGCCGCCACTGATATAAATTAACCGTTTTATAAACGCAATAACTCCCGCGAAGCAGTGGGGTTACAGTGCATTTTATAATCCGCTTCGCGTCATGCCTAACAATGCCCCTTAGCTGTTATAAAATGCACTGGTAACCCACAGCTTCTTGGGGCTTATTGCTTTAATGAAGAACAGTTGAAAGAACAAAGAAACAGAAGAAACAATAAAAGAAAAAGAGGTAAATTAAGCGCATTAATACGATGCTGACTGCAGGATAAATGAGTCCGCGAGAGGGGGACTGAAAATGTCAAATAATATTAAAACCAGATGAAAATGATGAATAAATCAATACATCACTGATGTGAAACAGGCTAGACGAGCAGATAAAGTTTAGTCAATACTTTTCCCATCATTTACAGTGAAAATAACTGCTCCAGATTATGGAAGGCAGTCTTGCCTCAAGATTATATGAAAAATGAAAATGTCACATCGTCAATTTTATTTTATTTTTCAATTTTGCCAGAATGATGGTTCATCACGTTGAAAATGAAATAATTTAATTGAATGTTTTAATTTTTATTTTAGCATTTAATTTTCAAATTTGGAACATATTTTTGCGATTAAATTTATTTTATAATTTAATTAATTAATTTAAAAAAGACCAAAAATACCTTCCAAACCAGATAACATTGGCCTTATACTTTAAATGGCAGCTAAAATGCAGTTGGATACCTTTTAGAAACAGGGTAAGAATATAAATACACTAATAAAATCATACAGTGGCCAGCTTATAAATCATTTACAGTATAATGATGCAGCACATTAGGTTTGTATATAAAACTTACAAAGTCAGATAATTTCTTATCTTAAATGGACCAAAAACAATGTTTATATGCTTTTCTGCAGATGAAAACAATTCATTTAGACACTGTTGCATTTACAGTAGTGTTTTTTATTTAATTTCTTTTACTGTTTTAAATTGGTAAATTGAATTTTTGTGAATTTTGTCTTTTCAATCCATTTCCCTCAATAAGCCTATTATTAGGATGTTAGATGTCACTGTCTTGTCTTATATGAATGCACATTTAATTAAAGAGCACCTATTATGGAAAATGCAATTTTACATCAGATCTTTTTTTTAACTGAAAGTGCTCACTGTCTGTTGGTAAGGGAGGAGCTGTAGCTCATTTGCATTTAAAGGTACAGACACAAAAACAGTTTTTGCTCCCACCCAAACAGGGTCATTTTGGACATGCTATAATAAATGAACTGTGGGGTATTTTGAGCTGAAACTTCACAGACACATTCTAGACACACGTGAGACTTATATTACATCTTGTACAAATGGGCATCATATGTGCCCTTTCAAAAACACACACATTAATAAAGGCTGTTTCTTACCTGGCCACAGAGTACATAAACAGGAAATCATTATCAGGTGACCCTGGGTTCTTCCCATAATCCATGTATTTCTTCTGCGTAGTGTTTTTGATGTCTTTAATAACCGACTCCATCTCTTTACTCAGATTCGACTCGGCCTGAAACATGAAATCGCAGGTTTGGTATGATATGGTCTGTTCATTTTGGTTTTATTCTAACATGCATGTCTATGACTATAGCTGTGAGATGAGATGTTAAAGTCACTGCAATATTTGGTGGACAACGAACAATCAGATGATGGTGAGTGGCACATCAGTTCTCGCTCTGAATATTAAGATGAAGGCATGAGGATGAACAGAACAGAAATGTGGGCAGAGGCAAGCCCTCTATAAATACCAGTATAGGATCTCTTTGCTTTACGCTGGCCCTTACTGGGAAAATGCCCAGCTGCTCCTGAAGGTCCTCCACTTCCTTCACCAGCGTGGCCATGCTCTTGTTGCTAGGCGCGTGCCAGATGCCAGTCTCCGTACCACGCCCGGGCCGACATGGCAAAACACTGTTGGCGAACTGACGACACAGCGGGCAGGTGAACTCGCCCTTATCCACCGAAAAGCCCTGCAGAACTTGATCATTCTGAAGAATTAAAACATAGAGGTTCATTTCTACAGTCTTTAATAAGGTTTTCATCTGAACAGTTGGGTCATTTATGTGCTGAACATCAAGAAACCAATGATGCTCCATGTAACTTATTCTGGCCAAGAACCACCCACTTAAACAGCAAGAGACTGATATTTAAAGTGACCAACCAAAATCTGCTGTTTTCAGCTCACTCAATATTCAATTTAAGTAGAAAATGTGAATGGTGTAAAAATCACCCCCATAAAAAGATTGATGTGTTGCCAACATGCTGATTAAACAGTTACTGTTACTGAAAGCTATCAACTTTCGGTCGCTTTGTTGCTGTGAGTTTCCATCAAACGTCCATTTACAAAACCCTTGTGAGCCTGGCCCACAAAACCAGTCAAAAGGGTCAATTTTTGAAATTGAAATGTATATATCATCTGAAAGCTGAATAAATAAGCTTTCCGTTTTGATTTATGGTTTGTTAGGATAGGACAATATAAAATACACTCATTTTCCAGCTCCCCTAGAGTTAAACATTTGATTTTTACCGTTTTGCAATCCATTCAGCTGATCTCCGGGTCTAGCACTTTTAGCATAGCTTAGCACAATCCATTGAATCTGATTAGACCTTTAGCATCACACTAACAAAATAACCAAAGAGTTTTGATATTTTTCCTATTTAAAACTTGACTCTTCTGTAGTTACATCGTGTACTAAGACTGACAGAAAATTTCAGAGTCAAGTTTAAAATAGGAAAAATAGTGAAACTCTTTGGTTATTTTTAGCGCGATGCTAATGGTCTAATCAGATTCAATGAATAATGCTAAGCTATGCTAAAAGTGCTAGCGCCAAACCCGGAGATCAGATGAATGGATTCCAAAACGGTAAGAATCAAATGTTTAACTCTAGGGGAGCTGGAAAATGAGCATAATTTTTAAAAAGTTGAATGTCCCTTTAATATTTGAAAATCTGGAATCTGAGGGTAAGAAAAATCACCTTTAAAGTTGTCCAAATGAAGTCCCTAGCAACACATATTACTAATGATAAATACATTTTTGTTATATTTACAGTAGGAAATGTGTGTTGTTCCAAAAATAACACAGAGATGTGTCTAGTCAAGGACAACACATTAAATGTGTTGTTCTTAACTAGACACGAAATGTGTTGTTTTAACACATTCGTTTTAAGAGTGTATGCCAGGTGGGTGAGGTCTGGGAAAAGATCTCCGCGATTAGCAAATAGCAACATGACACAACTTACAACGAGAATCCAATCAATTCTTGATGGTCGCATTTAAGTCCTGGACTACCTTTTGTCCCCATTTCAGAAGCAGTTTCGTTCAAATACGTTACCATGGGAGAAATAAGACAATCGCTACTTCCATTTCATGGCAACTATAAACATCTCAGCTTGTGCACCAATAATGTAAAAACAAACAAACTATTATTGCCGACACTTGTTATCAAACAGACGAATAGAAGAGCAGCACCAGACTGATAAAGTTTCTTGTGTGTAACGGCCTGTAATGACAAGTCCATCAGTCTGGGGTTTGTGGTTCACAGAGGTTCAGCTGCTGTGGGACGTTTTAATAAATGATGAATGAGGTTTGAAATCCAGCTGACAGAGCTTGTGACTGCTGAATACTGAATATGCTCTTTGAAGGGAAAGTCAAAATCCAGTCTGATAGACTACAGATGAATCTCTGAACCCACTTTACTTTTGATTAAATGATTCTTGGATCATCTGTTAGGTTAAAACAGTTCTTAAATGAGAGGATTTGAGTAAGACCTTGTACAGCGCTTATGTAAATATGTAAAGCTATTTCTAAATGAAAAGAATTTATTTATTGCAGTCTTAACTGCATAATAATGACATTAAAAAACTGTTCAGTCTTCAATAGAAAAAGGTGATGGTTTCTCACCCGTAATGACTCCATGTATGATTTGTGGCAGTCTATATGTAAGGTGTGGCCACACGTTTGCACATACACACCACCGTCCCAGCCAATAGACACTGATTGCAGACAGGAACTCTGGAAAATGAAATGCATCGAATCATTATCCACATCAGGATATATTTTTATTTACATTAACTATGTAAGAAAATGTAGACTAGAGAAAAATGCTTTTCAATAATACTATCTCTGTTCTGTAAGCAAACCATTACGATAAATGCTACTATTATAGCCGTATGAATTTAAAAGTAAAACATGAGAAAACGTTATAGAAGATGTGTAAATGTGTTCGAAAATGGCACATACATCTTTAAAGTAGCGTTGCATAACAGATAGTCTAACATCATGGGCCGCTCCACACGTGTCTTCGGGATAGATATGTTCTTCATCTGTAGTGGGCAAACACTTTGGTGTCTCACTACGACAACGATGTCCCAACACTGAAACACACGCACAACTTTTTATGAGTGAAAATCATATGCTAAAGGGCTGCCCTCATTACACTTGTGGAACTTATTTGCATACTATAATGTAGTGTCACGTCAATGTGAAAACTCAATCTGCAACAATTTCACAGATCAGCAGATGAATGTTGCCCTAAACACATTGCACAGATTCCTGAATAATCAGCAATAAAAAAAAAACATTTCACATCAGCAGCCTGTCTCACAGTCTCAGATATGACTGTCTGCTACAAACACAAAGGCCATCTTAACACTGGAACAATGTCTTGGAAGGATGCTAAAGTACATACAGGTCATGAATTAGTGATTCTTATAAAAAACAGTGCTGGGTTGGGACAGAATAGGGTCAGGTCTACCAAAAGAAAGGTAACAACACTTGACAAATGAAGCAAATCAAATCCTGTTGTTAAAACAAGTGGAGCACAGCTTACCTGCTATGTACAGTTTAATCCACAGTTGAAGAGTTACAGTAGATAGATTTTTAAAAGTGTGCAAATAAAAATATTGTCCCATCTGCTTGCTTTGACATCAATCAAAGGCCAATCAGCACTGTTAGCACATCCTTTTCTTGAAGCTCAAGAATTATTCATTACTTGGCATTTATGGATTGATTAACCGATCAAGAAAAATGCTACCAGTGTGCCTCACATACTGCAACATGCGCTTTCTGCTGAGAACTGCCACTGAGGTGAATGGGAGTTCTAATAGATTGCTTTATTTAAGTATTATGTGCCTAGTTTGTCTACATGTAGACGGCAAGAACAACTACAAGAAGTGAGGTCCCACAGGGCTCCGTCCTCGGACCTCCCATATAAAGATTATTAATTGTTAACATAAATGTTAGACCTGTGATATTAGTTTAGTATGATACCTGATGAAGCCTGCAACAGTACCACCAGTCCTGTGGGTCTGTCTTCAGTGGATGGTCCGCTCTGACCACAGATCACACAGTCATACAGAACCTCAGAGTCCAGAGGTTCTGATGAGCCCACGTCCATCACTGCATCTGCCTCAGGTGACTCTAACAAACACAAACATTACAACAACATTCAGTAAAGAATTTGAGATTTGAAGATTTCTTATAAGCTTTACAAACGATTTCAACATATTTGATTTGTTCAACAAATGATAGATGCCTAACCCTAATCTCCACTAACCAAATGGTACCACAGGTACCATAGTGCTACCATATCTTTATTAACCCATTAAAGAAAAGTCACTCCTTTACTGCTGTGCTTCACTGAAGTGCCATGTGAATAGCATGGGACATGTTAATATCATCTAATGTATGCCATGATAAAAGTGGGTAAAGTAAAACAGTATACCCATCTAGTACAATAACTTCCATTGCACTGCCACTGTACTTTCTTGTATGGGTCTGGTATTTTGATTTAACTCAAACACTAAAACCCAGAGAGGCCAAGCATGAGAGCCATAGATGAAGAAAAGTGTTAAAATTCAATAAATGAACATGAGTAATGAAAGCAGTAGAGTGGCAAAACTTAATTAGTTAAATAATGTGGATGTGAATCACCTTTTTGCCCTCTCAGAGTTAAATTAACAAACAATTAATGGAGGTTCAGGCAGTCACGCGTTTAAAGCGGTCACAACAGGGCTAATGTAGTGTGAACGTATCGTATACAAGTGTTTGTGCAAGAGGAACAAATTTTCTCTTGTCTGTGAAGGTCAGTTTTTAAACAAAAACGATTTTCTAAGATGCATTTTCAGCTCATGTGCCTAGAAAATGCAATACAACACAAAAAAGTTTAAACAATAAAAATCGACCATATTAGTTTAACCTAACTTTTAATTAATATTCATCATATTGCTGAAACAAGAAAGTCACTCAAGTAAGAGTTGCAGTCCCAGTGTTGCCACAAGGGGCGCTACAGTAGACATTAGTGTAAACTGATTCTATAGTTTCAGTGTCATGATTTGACAGGTTTAACTGAGGCTCACTTCAGTTACCATCTCTAGTCCTCAGTGAAGGGCTTATGTTGGCGAACATTACTTTAATGCCTTCATCCAATTAACACAGACATTTCCTGCAGAGTAATCTGTATGTTTAAGTCAGTGCTCACAACAGCATACTTCCAGGGCTGAATGTGCAACTGATAACAGGATAAACGGGAATGCTAAGACAGCTGTCTCCAGAAAGGACAGATTTCCTGGAATTCAAGTGAAAAAGAAGTCATCGTAGGTAAAACTGAGACAGCAGTTGGCAAAAGCTTACATCTTCCTACTGTAAGTTACAGGCAATGGCAAGACTGTGGACTCGTAGACAATACGAAACATTGAACAAAACATTGTGTAATAAAACAATACACTGTAGTTTAGCAGTCAGTTAACTTGGAGTCGTTTATAAGATGTGTATATTTTTAAGAACACATAAAATACTAAAAATGAAATGAGGTTTTATAGTTAACCCTTAAACAGGCAATGTACACCACGGGATACGCTCTCTTCAGTGTCTTGTTTGGGGCATAAAAAAGATTTTTCAATCAAATCCTTATATCACTTATCAAACCTTGGTCTGTCTTGAATATGTGGGTAACATTATTTGCTTCAAGTTTTTTTTTTATCGATTGGTCAGCCTGACCTAAAACCAACATGGCCACCGGTTTTGCAGGACAGTCAGATTTTGTGGTAAGTAAATGAATATTAATCTTACTTTTCTTCTTTAAAAAAAATATTAATACTGCTAATATTAATTGTGAACATTGTCTTAAGGTGCTGAAGAAGAAAATTTGGTTATATGTTGTTTATATTGTCATTTAGCACATTTTGAAATATATGTATTCCCTGAGATACATTGCCTGATTAGGGTATAAAAAAGGGATTAACCACAATATTGCCTATCTTTGTATTTTGAGTTGAAAAATGTAATAAATGATCAAATTTGCAGGTTAAACTGATAGTCGTATATTTAGGTGACTGCATCTTAGCATTTTAACTGGATATTTTCTTTCGCGGCTTCACAACAGCTAATTTTATGGTATAAGGAATGATAGGGAATATGAGTTATAGAGCTGATACCAATGAATTCTTCAGATTTTGAGAAAAGTGATGAAGATGAAATTTTTTGTGACAGTGCATTGGTGTATTAGAACCAAGAAATTTAGGTAATTTTCCTCATGCCAGGCATGCATTCCTCTAAATTGCAGCCAATAAGAGGCCTCTGCATGAAACGCATATAGACACATATAGTTTACATTGAGGGGTAGTTCAGGTAGTATGCAAAATTAATCAATTCTTAAATAATTTACCAAACTATTATTATCTAAAAAATATATTTTTTTTGCAGATGGAGCAGAAAAAGCACCAACGAAGCCAATGAAGACATTCAAAAACTGCTCATTCTTAGTTAGGCCTACTTACATTTAGTTGTGTTATTTTCATGCATTGTTACTAGTAAACCTGTTGTTTACACTGTTTAAACTGGATGAAAAATATGTATGGCATGTTTTAGAGCAAGAGAGGAAGTCAGAATCACGTAATTTTTGCTGCAAATAAAAAATAAATTTTTATGACTTAATCCTTTTTTTATACCTTAATAGGGCAATGTATCCTGGGAGATACAACTCATAAAATCCTGAATATATCAAATATTTTAAAAATTCCAATGAATATATTTTACATAAGTCCAGATGATACAAAAAATGTCATGAAATGATTTTTTGCTCAACGTTTTCCAGTCTTGCCTGTTTAAGGGTTAAACTGTTATGGACACCATTAGGACACAGCTGAGACCTACTGTACAACACTGGCATATAATCAGAGGATTCATTTTTACTTTAACTAAATCACATCTAAATGTTAAAGAATATGTTTTAATTTCACAGCAAACAGAGGGTTTGTAAATGTCAGTGTGTGTTTGGATTGATTTATTGCCTAGGGGTGAAAGAAAGAGAGCGAGAACAGGAAATCTATGGGGAAATGAAACATTTGTGTAAGAAAGTTAATGTGGCAGTGTTTGCCTGAGGCAGTCTGTCAGAAACCGCTGCCCTCCACAAGTCAACCGTTCTCAATGAACACTACAATACTACATATAACAGTTAGTGCTCACATGTAAACATTCAAGATCATAGTACACTGCGTAACAGTTCAAAAAGCCAAATGGTCTGATGCTTTTTTGCTAAATATCAATTATACATACATTTTTGTTCCAACTTCTTGATTTATCAGGAAAACACAAACACGCATAGAAGGTCAATGGTTGAAGCCCACAGGTTAATACAGATGACCGTCTACATACAGTATTCATCATCCAAACACTCTATTACTGTACAGTAAACAAGATTAATGAACCAGGCCAACAGACAGATTATTAAACAAACACAGCAATTAAACGTCACAGCTTAATTCACTCAGGGGACATAGATCCCATTCACACAGCACCGTGACCCCAGAATATTGCCATAAAATTGCCGGAGTGCCTTCTGTGGGAACGCAAACACGTCTAGGAACTGATCCCAGGATGCTTACCTAGTAACATTGCCGGGATCAGGCGCCTTGTTTTAACAAAATGCAGAAACAATGCCGTAAGGGGTGTGTCATAGTGAAGACACATTGGTTGTCACAATGACAGTTACGGACACAAATCCCATTACACATTATCTGGATTTTTTTCTACAATCTCTGTAAAAAGTGCTATAGTAATCTTAGCAATGTGTAAGGTTTCAGGAAATGATGATACTGAATCAGTACTCTATAAAGTATGAAACAATCCCTGGATAATAAAAACAGTTTGATGTAAAACCACTTAACTACTGGTAGAGACCAAAGGGAACTCCCCCTCTAAACCAGATGTCAAATTCCATGACTTTTTCTTGACTTTCATTGACTAAAAAGATGAATTTCCATGATCTAGAATGTATGGAAAAACATCTTAAAATGTAGAGTTTCCTGGCATGTTTGCCTTAGTTAACAGGCACAGGTGACTGCATTTAGCTTTTACACGGAACTGTAGGGATGCACCGAATATTCAGCAACCGAAATTATTTGTGCCGCAAACTTCCAGGTTGGCCTATAAAAATACGTCATCCCTGCAGCACTCTATTACAATACACAATGTGTGTGAAACAACGCAGTGAAAAAATATGGTACAGAAACATTACATTCTGATAAACGGAAACTACAATTCCACGATATTCCATGACTTGGACCCAAAAATATATATACATTTCCCTGACTTTCAATGTCTGGAATAGAATTCCTGATATTCAGTAAAAGAAATGGATACAGCGACCCCACTGGATTCAACGGAGACAAGTGAAGTCAATTAGCACTTCCTGGGGGTCGAGCGCACTGCGCAGACTTAAACTGAGCTTAAAGGGATACTTCACCGATTTAGCATTCAGCTTTGTATCTGTAGAAACCCGGCAGTATTACTGAATGACCATGTTTCCCTCCCTCATTTCCCCCTGAGAGGAGAGATATCTGCATTTTGGTTCTGCAAAAAAGTCCTCCGATGATGTAATATGACGATTTTTGCATCATCGGAGGACTTTTTTGCAGAACCAAAATGCAGATATCTCTCCTCTCAGGGGGAAATGATGGAGGGAAACATGGTCATTCAGTAATACTGCCGGGTTTCTACAGATACAAAGCTGAATGCTAAATCGGTGAAGTATCCCTTTAATGACGTGGATGTCACGTGAGCAACCTGTCTGACAATTGTAAGTCTTTTAATAACCGTGCCACGAGAAATCTGAATCACCCACCGAATCTTGCAGAGACAGCGAGCGTGAACAGGAGCAAATTTTGGTAAGTATTCTGATTAATAATCTCCCTTGACTTTATGCCTCCACGTCCACCCGATTGCCCCATAGACAGTAAAAGATTGCCAGCGAGCTTAGCTTCCTATCCATATGGTAATTTCTCTACTGTGCCACAGAGAGTCGCAGGTTATGACGCAATGGTTAGCCTATTTTAACAAAAACTGCTTCTACTGGGCCATAACGTAAGATACAATGTAATGGAGCCTTTTATAAATTTTTGTGTTTCGTACGAAATAATTAATGTACAAATGGAGTCTTTAAACGCCTCAGATGTAAAGTTATTCACTGTCAAAGTGACGCCAAAATGAATGGGAGTCAATGGAATGCTAACAGCAGGTGGGGGTTCGCTAAGCAATGGTGGCGCCCGGGGAAGCTTCAATAAAATATGAAACCCTGCCCCCCTGGATATTCCAGAAATTCCATGACCTGTGGGAACCCTGGAAACTTTAAATTCTATAATTGTCTTAATGCATAGATATAGCAAAAAATCTATAAATCCATAAATTAAGTAATTAAGTAATGAAGTGCTATGACTTAGCTATGACTTTTAATCTTCCAAAAATAAAAATGTACAAAAAAAAGATTTGTCGATGGAAGTAGAAATGGCACCAGAATTGTTTAATCGATGTTTTTCTTCTACCATTAACGGATGTAAAAAATGTAATGTTTGATTGAAACCAAACCAAGACTTTCACACTTCCGTGAACAGCTATCTACAGTCGAACTCCTCTTGTTGCTGCTCTTTATCAGTAAGGCTTTTAGTTCATAATACAGATTTATTATCACACGCACAGATGCTCTGAAATCTGATCAATTGATCTCATTATAATTCCAACACAAATATGCACATGCGCAATGACCTTTGACTTGAATCTGAGAAACAAATGAAGCCTGTAAGGCACATTTCACGTAAATCTTTCATTCTGACAAATCACACACACATCTATAAAGCAGACACAGCACAATGTCAGACAGGACATCACCCGTGGGCTTTTTCAGGTAATATTTCAAACCAAATCTCAACGTCACTTTAGCTGGTAAAAAGACTGACGAAGACAAAACCTGTTTCTCCTGAGAGATGAGATATGGGTCTTATTAAAATAACACAAACCATGAAACTGTCACTTTCAGGATCTCGAGTAATGATTTACATTCTACTCACACATTCATGCAGCCTACTAATGGGAATATTTTTTACATTATCTGTATTGCTAATAATAACTATGCTTTACAACTTGCTTTACAAATAACAGGGAATATAATTTTAACTGTACATTTACAGTAGGTCTGTAATGCATCATCATTTACGTCTTAAACACCGCCAATGTGTTCCCTGGGTTTGTGTTTTTACTGCCATTAGCAGACTGATACACATAGGCACACACCAGAACAAAACTAAACCGCAATGATACGACCATAGACACACACAACCCCGTACTCAAATACTTTTGATGACTTGACCTGGAGGACCAAGTCACCTTCTTTAAAAGTATGACAATACTGCACACCGCTCCCACCCTAAAGTTTACCTCATCCTTCAAACACCACACAAGTGTATATTTGTGTGTGTTTGGGGCAGAATGTGAGGATACACAAATAGGATACACTCCGAGGTCACGCTGCAGTGTAGAGGAACGCAGGCGGAGTCTTGGGGCTCAATGTTTGACCCCCAAGGCCTGGTTTGTTGACTAGTGTGATCTCTCTGTACCATGCATGGCTTGCAAAGGTGTATACTAATATATTATTGAGTATATCACCTGCTTTTTTTTAAACCAGCCTTCAATGCACAGAAATTACATTTGCATGCGCAAACACACACAGAGAACAGTGACAGATAAAGGGAAGTTGCTTGGGAAGTTATTTGGTGCTTTTTCTGACGAATACAGTCAAGAAAATTATGAAATAAACAATAAAATCAACAATATGAACTTTTATAAACATAACAGTGTGAAATGGCTGAAGATGAACTTAACTTAATGGCAATAAGCCATTATGTAGGCTAAAGCTATGCCTCATGTCTTATGTTTAATGGAAGTTTGCATTATTGCTGAATTTTATTTTTGTTTCTGTAGTATGGTTTACTTGAATGCTTCAGTTTTAAATCACAAAGACCTTTCTGTTTGGCTTATAACATCAACATTATATATTATTAATCATATCAATATCAGGGCTCCTACACAATTTTCATTTCAAAATTTCATACTTTTTCAGACTCAAATTTCCAGACTTCCCTACAGATTTTTCCGACCATATTTAATTGTTCTGATAAACGGTTTTAAAATTCAACTGCTACAATTAAGGTTTTTTTTGCAATATATTTATTATTTTCACAAGAATAACTTGTAGCTTCAATTCAGTATACAAAAAGTTTTGCTACAAGTATGTAACATTCTAAACATTTAGTATTGGTGTTTTTGGCTTTTAATAGGATAGGAAAGTAGTAAGACAGGAAGTGAGATGGGGGAGGGGGGGCAGGATGGGGAAAGTCCATGAGCCAGGACTCGTGCCGGGATTTCACCGTAATTCACTCAAATTCATTCATTGAGAAAACGCGCATTTGCACGATTAATCGTTACAGCCCTATATAATATATATTTATTATATACATTTAGAAATTCTTAAATTTAAATTTAGAAAATGAAATGGGGACAATACTCTGGAAACGTAAATATTTTTTTCATTCTCCGATTTATTTTTTCCATACTTTTCCAAACCCCGTAGAAAACCCTGTAATATGTTGTAGGAGGGAGCTAAAGCAATACAAGACTTTCACAAACACATTTTCAAAGATCCAAAATAATGTCTGTTAACTTTATCGGCAAGTTTATTCATATATATATTTTTTGCCAATATTGCACACCCCTAGGCTGCATACATGTGCTCAAGGTAAGCTATTATTAGAGTACCAAGTTATTTTATACTTTTATGCGCATGCCCAGTGTGTGTGAATGTTTCATGTGTTTATGGTGGTGTATATTGTGGATGAAGAAATTTTTTTTAAAAGCAGGTGAAGATCGTTTTTATTTTAAAATGCCTTTTTTAAACATTTTAAAACGCAAATGCTCTACTATAAACACCACCGTAGTCTAGTACTCGCCTGAAGCAATGTCTCTAAAACCGGGGAAATAAGGAAGATCTAAAGTTCAAACACATTGCTGGTGAATCATTAGATCAAATATTTCTGATTGAAAACCAATAAACATAAACACAAGTGATCATCTAGGAATAAACAGAAAACTTATGCTCACCAACATCCATGGCGGTTTCCATGAAGCTCTTCTGCCTGGAGGCAAATTCTGCCAGAAGCTTCTGCTGTCTCTCTCTGGCCCTTTGACGCCTGCAGAAAACAACCAATGAGGTCCAAATAACCAAGATGAGAGGCAAATCTTTAATATGAATCATGAAACATATCCATTTTTAAATGCTCTGATGTTGTAAACCGAACTGAAATGCACTTAGTGATGTCTGGAAGGATGCATCAGAGGAGATATCTGGCTGTGCGGAGATATCTGGCTGCGGTGCTACGCTGCTGCGCTTTATGTCATGCCACATTACCACCTTGGGTGTGCATTATTTTTGAATAATTCACCAGCCCGTCATCAATTATTCCTTACATGTTTGCACAAATGTTTACAAACAATGTTTAATCCTACGAATGCCATTTCAAATAATTTATAATTTACTTAAAATATGAAATTAACATGACGGCAAAAAAATGTACACATGATCTTGTCTCAACCTTGATGAACCACAAGCTAATAATTTTCAAATGCAAAGATAATAGCCAATCATAAAACATAAGGTTTTAAAGCTGAAGTAGCAGAAACAATCTCTTAACTTAACTTTAAGAGTCAGAAAGAGGGTAAAATGATGCACACTGACCATACTTAAGCCACACATACACACCTCTCTTCTTTATCCATACTCTTCTTATCTCCAGGACTGTTCTTCTTGGGCGGTATGGGTGGACATACTTTCCCACAAATGTCCTGCAGGCATCTCTTACTGTGCCGACTGCGGGCGACGGCCTTGGCCAGAATTCTTTCGATGGCCGTTATGCCGTCACCGTGCGAGTGCTGTGCAGGATCTACCTCGGACAGCCGGCTGAAAGACAGAGAGTTCTGTTTGGCAGACAGTTTCTGATGCACCTTGACCAGGAGCGATAGCATGCTCTCGCGGATCTCCAGGATCTCCGTGACCAGCTGCGGAGGCGAGCCCGGCGGCAGCCAGCGTGATGACGACGACTTGGGCCGCACCGCCTGACTGGCCTCGTGGTTGCTGCGGTTTATGATCTCCTGGAACTTCCTCCGGCGCTCCGCCACCAGACTGAACACCTGAGCTTCACGCAGGTTCTGAGGGGAACCAGAAGAACAGAATCAGCAGGTGGAAGAGCTACAAACACACCAGTTACATGTATGAAGATTTGTTTGGTCATTTGTAGCTCAACTGGTAAAGAATCGAAAAAGTTGAATTCCTAAAGAACACACATACTGATAAAACTGTACCTTGAAAGCACTATAGATTGATTCGGTAAAACTGCATATAAATGCATAAATGTAAATATGCTTCAATGAAGAATTTAGGCTTGAATTTAAGTTATCATCGGGTAGAAATAAATATATTTTTTTAAATTTTAACCAGTATGATATTCTCATCCTACAAAGACAAATACACACAAAGTTTAATGTCCATATCCAGAAACTCTCTCAATCAGATTTTTGGGTCATTTAGATTAAAATGATCAATTTCTATTGGTTAAAAACATAAAACTGGAGAACTTCAAGATCTTTCTTTATTTTCCTACAAAGACTTTGAAACAGACCTGCTTTCCTGTGGTTTAAATGTATTATGAATGCATCTATGAACCACATTTAGACTAGCATCAAAAAGACGGCCTTTCGTTCACACTGTAGATAAGTGACACATTCTTCATATGCGTGATTAATCTGCATGCTTTACTCACACAGCTGAATGAATATTTAATAATGACCGCTGGGATCAAGACATACAACATTAGCATACATCACTAGAAACACATGGAGTTAGACACTCATCTCCCCTTACAATCATCACTGAACATAAACATTCACATGTTCAGGACACAACACACAAAGCAGGAGAAAACCAGCTAGATCAATGAACAAAACCAAACGCACACACAAAACCACAGAAAACTTACTAAACAGAACCATAAGTACTTCTTATGGACCAGTGCTCATTCACAGTGCAGTCATTTGTAACGGGGTCAATGTGATGCTTTCTTTTTAAATCAATATGCAATATACTGCATACAAATGAAAAACTACCATGATGAATAAAACTTTTTAAATGAAACTTCATTTTGTGTCTTAAAAGTTAAAAATGTTATAATGAGATCATGAAATAATGAATGAAATAAACTAGATCATTTATTTATTTATTTAAAAAGATGAATTTAAAATAATAATTAATGTTAGTTTGTCCAACAAATAATATGGTTTAATCAACATCCAGATAGCTTTGGTGTCATGTGACAGTCACAGGAATAAACACCAAAACAAGAAATAATGTCACAAGCTGCGTTTCCATTACGCTTCAAATTGCGCAAACTGACATTGCAAAATTAAAAACATGGTCAATGAAAACACGTCAATTTCGCAAAAAATCTTTGCATGAGGTAGTATTCAGGCAATTCGGAAGTGGTTTACTTCACAAAATGGCAATAGAAAGAGTTTATTTCAATTTCAGGTCACCTGATGTAAGTAAGTTACATAATCATTATTTGAAGATGATGCGGTATGTACTAGAACCTCCCAGAAACACCTTAATACATGTTTGCTCCCAAGTATAAGAGGCTTTCCTTGCCAATAATGTTTGGATAATAATTCTGTTACGTTGGTTAATAAATAATGCCTAGCACGCTGGACGTGATATTAGTAAACCTACCAACATCAGTCGACGTGATGTTTGGAATGATTTATTGCAAGAGGAAAAACTACGTCATCGGTTAATGGAAAGGGCATCATTTCGCAATAGGTTTTTTTGTAGACATTTACAAAATATCACTAAAGTTTTGCGCAAATCTGTAATGGAAACGCAGCTAAAGTCATGATTAATCTCAGGAGTGATAAGAAAATGTGTATTTGTGTTAAGCACATGTTAAACATTCACCGGAAACACTATACACACAGTTTTCAGGACCAAATACCTGTAAGCAGTATTCATACAACGATTAGTTTAAATTTGATATTAAGGTTTAATTATTTTGAGGTAATTTTCTCATTGACCCACTTACAAACAATTGACATGTCATTTCTGAAGTTTATAAAAACTGTAAAACACTAGTAAAGAGCAACAGGTATTTAAAAATCTTTAAAAACACAAAAACAGTGCAGTTGTCTTCTTTCACATTATTCCATACTTGGTTATTCAAAGCAGAACTCTTATAATCATTCCTAAAACATTCCCATATCCCTCTACCTCTCTCCAATTTCCTGTCAGCCTTCTGGAAGTCTGTGGAATGAGAGTGATGTCATCAACAGAACAGAATACAGAATCAATACTTATCCCATTCTGCTTTCTGTGAGTTTTTCTTTAGTCTGTTGTGAACCTGACCACACACACCTTTAAACTCTGAATACCTGAAAGCGCACCACATACCTGTCCAAAGGTGCTGCTCTCTGTGCTGGTGCTAGCAGGTGTCTCTCTCTCCCTTTCTCTCTCTCTCTTTCTCTCTACCTCAGGGGCCGTCTCTGGCACTCGAACCCGTACGTAGTTGATGACGTGATGGAGGTTAGACAGCAGACTGGTGCCTGGAAACCAGCTATCGTGACAGTGCTCCTCAATGCACGGTTCCTGCGACAAAAAAAGGAGGATGGATATATCCTGGAATCTGAAGTTTATGAAGTTAACCTTGTGCATTTTCAAGTCAGTGTATTTGTTAGCTCTTAAAATTAATTCAGAATCAGAGTAATTATAGGATGCAACCAGATTTATCATCCTTATTGCATATGATAAGGGAATGCAGTTACAACCACTGCTTAGTGTTATTATTCTTAAAAATAAATACTTAACAATGCATTCCAATGCTGTCCACAATCGCACCACAACAAGCAATAACTGTACGTTCACACTTGGAAGGTATGAGTGTCGAGGAAAGTTGAAATCAGGTCAACTTTATGGTAATGAGCGATGATCGGCGGCAACCCAATAGAAGTCGGAAATCAATAGACGTCATCCGCTTAAGAGGATTCCAGAGAATGCATTCAATCGTCAAAGCATTCACTTCTCTTCTGACAATTTGCCGGTGGCGGTGTGAACGTACAGTTATTCACCCTGAAGTGGCATTTTATCCAAATAATAGGAAAATAAAATGTTGAGACAAAACAATTAAAATGATTGTGGTTAGAATTTCTGTCTGTTTTAGGGAACTAAGCGCAGATTATTTTACAGTAATAACTCAAAGAAGGTATGGAGTCATTGATTATAAGTTTTGACCATTTTAATTATCAAGTGACTAATAAATAATTCAAACATTATCAGACATAAAGTCTAATGAAAATATTAACACGAAGCAGAAAAGCCAAGTGAATTTGTGGACCACAAAACCAGGTCATAAGTAGCACGGTTATATTTGAAGAGTTTGGTTACAAAACGCGATAAATGCCATAAAAAAGGTTACCTCCAAAATCAATATAGTACAAGGTCATATAGAAGTACATTCTTAAATTTATGGAAAATCCAATATTTGTCGTGTTATTCTGTCCTCTTTTCTCACTTTTTCCCAAAACGCGATAAACGCCAGTCCTCCTTCTCTGCAGAATGCAATAAATCCGCTTAACAAATCACACCGCACCATTCCACACATTGTAAACTATAATGGCAGCGCGTTGAATACACACAGAATCCTAGTTTTCCTCATCTACTTTGTACTTCGTTATCAAAAAAATAAATAAATAAATAAAATACTTTGATGGCATTGATAAACCTGTGTTGGTTTTCTGTGACGGAACATAGAAGAAAGAAACGTAGGCCATCAAAATCGAATAATTTAGAGGCACTTGGAAAAAGACGGAAAAATGTCGGCTGTTGCTTGTTCTCACACTACAGCATCAAGCTTCTCTCGTGCTAACACATTGACCACAAGGGATCTTATGAAAAACTTTACATTATTTTACTCTAAGCCAATGAAAATCGAGCAGGACCAAAACATTTTACAGCTGATCGCTGTCAACAAAGTTCAGTGATGACGTCTCAAGGATGACAGCAGCAATGACAGTGTTCTTAATATGACAAAGTAAGTGTTTTGATTAATGCCATTAATGTTTCTTTTTTATCAGTGTAACCACTAGTCAACTAAATGAATATAACATGACAAAGATGAATACACATTTATATATTGATTCAATAGATTTCTAGCATTTAAAATTTTTTTTTTTGCCAAAAACAATAATCAGTTTTTATAATAAATCTTTGAAAATCAAATTATGGATGTGAATATTTTATGTTATTATAACCTAAAGATGCTATGTAAAAGGTTGTAACAGAAAATTGTGTTTTTTATCTTGTCACTTTCTTGGTATAGAAAACACGTTTGTACCAAAATTTGTCAAAATGGATTTATTGAGTTTTGGAACCAAACTCTTTATTTGTAGCAATAGCCAACAATACATGTATGTATGGGTCAAAATTATAGATTTTTTTATATCAAGTATAGATATTAAAGTCGCAATAAAAGTAAATTAAAAAAACCTGTAATTTGTTTTGTAATATTGTGGTATTTTTTTTTACAAATGATTTATCTGTGAGCTTTATTAATTTTTAAAAATTCATGTGCCCTCATAATCTTTAATCAAAAATGCAAATCTCCTCCCCTCCTAAAAACAATCTCTCTTTACTTCCAGTCATAATGTATGGCAGGTGGGCGGGGTCTGGGAGAATATCGCTGCGATTAGCGATTAGCAATTAGCAACACGACCCAACTTCAAATGATCCAATCAGATCTCGATGGACAAATTCAAAGTCAGCCCTGCATTATTTCACTTCAGAGGCCTGTTTTACTCGGATACACGTCACCACGGGGAAAATTAGGCAATTGATACTTCCGTTTCATGACAACTTTAAGTAAAGATCATGATCCATGAAGCTATTTTGTACATGACTTTTACATAATTTATCATCAGTAAAATGTGTTGCTAAGGACTTCATTTAGACAACTTTACAGGCGATTTTCTCAATTTTTTTTATCTTGACCAAATAGTGTCTTATCCTAACAAACACATATCAATGGAAAGCTTATTTATTTAACCTCACATCCCAATTTTAAAAATTGATCCTTATTTGATCCTTATATGGTTAAGGGTCACATTTTTAGCTAAATGGTTGTTCTTCAAAAGGTCCTTTGTGGTGAAAAAGGTTCTTCATATTTTAAAAAGACCTGAAATGGATGTAATGGATGAGGTAAACATACAAAATGTGCAAAACTAGGGTTCTTCCAGGACAGGTTTGGGAAGCCCTGCTTTAAAGGATTTTTTATAGAGGAACAAAAAGGTTCTTCTAAGGCATTGCTGTTAAGCGCCTTCACGTTTAAGAGTGTAGAGCTTAAAGATTTAAATTTCTGAGAATTTTTTACCACTAAGAGCTTTCAACAAGCTGTCAGTCTTTTTGACAAAAAATAATCCCACTTCAATCTAGCATGTTCATTTTCAACATCTTTATGTGGTACAGTATAAAGGTTTATATAGAGTAGCTTAACATGGCTTCTCTCTTTAGTATATTAGAGAGAAAAGTTGTGATTGAGGAAAGAGTCATTGTGTGTAAAACACATCAGATAATCTGTAAGTGTGCTTTTTGAGGCTGACATTATGGCAGAGATCGCATTACTTCTGGTATCTGAAAAAGAAACCACACTCACCTCCTCCACTTTGTCTTCCTGAATCTGGTTATCAAGTCCCAGTTCTATAAGATACAGCACCATACACAACACATGCTCTGACATGTTTTGATGATCCATCCAGATCTATACAAACAGAATCACACAAAACAACATTTTCTTCAGGTGATCCAAACAGTTACTCTCATTGAACTCAAGCTCCCAATATGCTGTTAAAAACACACACAAAATCACCAATGTGTTTAATTTACCTTATAAAGCAGTGTAAAGATGACGATATGCAGTGTTTTGCAGTGTAGCAGTCGCACCAGTCCTCTATAGCATGGATGAAGAGGAGTCCTCTCCTTATAGGGTGGCCAGGGGTTACCCGTATGAACGCCTGACTGTTTTAAACTACAAAATACAAATGCATTTTAACATACTATTAATGACTTTTAAATGTAAACTTAACAATAAGTTAATATAATCAATCTGGATTTCATCATGTCTTCAGGGATGTAAATGTGTTTGTTTCAATGATTCAGAAACAATTGCAAATGAAACTAGTTTCTACATTTATTGCATTGTTAATATTATACGTTTAAGTCACACAAAACATAAATGCAATTCATCAAGCATGATGGCAGCTGCTTTAAATTTGTGTTAGACATCATTAAATCATCATTATTGTTGAGAGAGTTTGTGGATTAGAAGTCTTTTTTCTTCTTGACAGGTCATCCATCATCCAGCGGCTGGACACGAGCACAAACCAAATTACAAACTAAAAAACCACATACAAGCAATCATCTTACATACAAATGTTTTCTCATTTAATCTTCATCTTGCAATTATTGCAAAACTTGCCTTACCAGGTCACTGAATTTACTGATGACAGGAAATATATATGTTCCTTATCATGCACAAGTCTTCAATGAATTTAAGTCAATCCAATTCTGTTTTTTTATGATGTACTATTAATGCTATAAAAACACTTTCAGCTGGTCAGGCATTTACTAGTTTATATAATTTACAAGTGGATAAATAGGTAAAATGCATTTAAAATATACTAGTCAACTTATGAAGTTGATCAATTCCTTTCTTAAAAGTCTTATAATTTTTAACAGTACGTACCCATGCTTTGATAAAACTTTTTTGATCCGCTTTGCAAAGTGACTAAATAATGCAAGGGAAATATTTGAAAATATATTCAATTCTTATTTTAGAAGAAAAGAAAGGAGAATATTTTTTTAAAGAAAATCTGTTGTTTGTAAAAGTTCCTGTTTGAATCTGTTGGTGTATAAATGGTTTGATTCTCCATGAAGGGCCAGCTACATTATAAAGATAACTATAATGATAACTATAGCGTCCACAGCTAAGTCGATAACTTTATGCTAATTTACATGCGAGGCGCAGTACTTACGCAAATCATTTATCTTCAATATTGCATATTTGCTTTAATAAAAAAGGTTTGTAATGGTTCACATGTCATTAAATGTATAAATATGCTGTTCTTGTTTCATTTACGGTGGCTATAGCCAGCAGATGTCCTCAACATACTGCGTTTCGCTCATCTTTAAACAGTGAATCTAGTTTGTGTTATCTAATACTAGTCAATTTTACAAAGAAAACATTACAAAGTCAATTTCATTGCAACAGTGCTGAACACCTGAAGTTATTTTATGTAATGGACCTCAGCAATGAGCTTCTCCACAGTGTCATTTCAAATGCGTGTGCACTTTAGATTCAAGTAGATTTCATTGGCTGTCATTGGTTAATGTGTGATTTCAACAATATTGTTCCTTGTATCCTTATTGTTATAGTTGTGGTGTGAACTCCGCTATTCTCTTTAATATAAAACAAATTTTAAAACTCTATTATTTTAAAATTATCTTTATAATGTGAACGGCCCTTTAAATTCACTCCACATGAAACACTCGTGTGTAAGACTTGAATGCACAACTTCTCCAGAACAGGAAAAATGTGTGACCCTGAACATAATTCACTTTATCACAGACCTCAAGGTCAACAGTGCACCAAACGGAGCAATTTCCTTCATCCGTTTGGTTTCAGAATGATCAATGTTCACATCTCAGAGAGGTTTCTCCTCAGACAGAAGCTGTTATCCAGCACTTGTTTCCTGCAATCCTCTGTTAAACAGCTGATAAACTCCAGCACTAAGATTTTCTCATTGAGGACTGCCTAAGCTTAGATTCTTATTACTGCTTTATTGAGGAAAAATGGAAGGCACTTTTCTAAAATGTGATTTTATCAGCAGCAATATCATTACATTCTTATGGGACGTCAAATTCAGATTCATTCCTATACATTTTTACCCACAAATATCACATTGAAGAAACAGTAATGGCTGCTGTAGTTCTACATAAATGTACAAATGAAATGGACTGAAATACAAACCAAAGACATCATAATGAACCAAAAACAGCAAACGATGTGACCCCAAACATCACAACATACATAGAGGAACACTTATATTATTTGTGCATATAATAAAGGAATTCCTGATGCCGTTTGAACACTTTTAAACGTTTTGTAAGCTATTGAATAGGCAATCTCATTTTGTGTTATTTTGAAGAAAAAGGAGAAAGATAAATGTATTGGCTGTGACAAACGTCACTAAACCCTATTTGTCAAACTCCTTTAACCTAACTGTCTTTGGAAAAAAACAAATCCCACACTAGATGTTTTTACCCCATCTCAGAAATAAGTCACATTTCAGAGGTACAGTATAAAGGGCTGTGAATGCAGTTTTATGCTTAATTCAATTTTGCAGACATTGCAATAAGCGCACAGACAGCTGAAGTCTTTAAATAATAAAGTAAATGGTCCCAGACCCAGAGACTTACAATGCAGCATATCGATCCATAGCTGACTGCACATCTCTGCGGTACACTGTGCGTAAAATCACCATTATAGGGTCAAACTCCTTCTCCCACACTTCAGCTGGAAAACACAAACAAACAAGCACTGTTACAGGACAAAAATAAATGCTAACAGCACACGTCTGCACCCATGTGATGTTGACTGTAACATACTGTAGCTATATCATCACAATTCTGTCATGATGATGAAAACTAAATCTCAAGCAGACTATAAACAGACCCTGAAAATATCTTATAAGATATATACAGACATGCAAAAAATAGGCGTGGAAACATTTTAACTGTTGGAACAAGAGGACATTTAGGCCACAGATATGTTAATTATTCCCATTTAGAGCTGAAAATAATAATCTTATAATCTACAGATTTTGCAGGGTCACGTCCGGTACAAGAACACAGACACATGCAGAGTCGAATGGTCATGATTAATACGATTATCATGGAGCCACAGCGCCATCTACAGCTACTGAAAGGCATATGGTAAAAGTTATGCATTGAATTTACTGGAAATATGAAATGATGTGCAAATGGCATCCGATTAAAGTCAAATGTTTAACATCAGCAGTCTAACGCTTTAAAGCGAGTGTTGTGATGCGTCTTACCTTTAGGTGTGTACATGCCCTGCTGCATGGATCCTCCGGGTTCAAACACTGGAGCTTTAAAATCAGCTACACCAGACAACATCTCCTCAAAACTACAGCTGCCCGGCACCACACCGCTCTTAGGGTTCGGATTCTCCGGGATCTACACACACAGTTAAGTCCACAACATACATGGATACTAAGAATCAAAATACTCATTAAAATAAGCCTTCAAAGATTTTTATTTGTGATGATGCAAAATTCATGACTAATAATCTGGAAAACAGAAAGGACAACGTGACTGTTTGCCTATTAATATTATAGACCTGCTTAAAATGTAATATAATATTTCCTTTAATCATCACCTTTCATTATTTTATGTGAACTATTTGACAATCTCGCTCTGATCTTTTAGTTTTAATGGCTTTATTCTTATATAAAAGCTCCTTTTCGAAGTATGACAATGCACAAAATGATCTGACAATGTAAAATGTGAGAATTTATTGGTGACAAGACAGATGTTAGTAACTGAGTAACAACATTGTGTTTTATGGTGAAAGGATACAAGATCCAGCAGGGAACTATGGGTACGATCGTTCATACACAACTGTGAAACCATCTCTGCTCTCAAGATTTCATCATCGGACATTCCTGTGGAAACACAGACAGATCGAAATGAAACATCATAATTCAACTTCACCCCAAAATAAAACTTCCATACTAAATAGTGGGCAAAAATCTGTGTGAGGCGAGTAGCATGTCCAAAATCAAACTCAAAAAGTAGACAAAAGGTACCCAGATAATCTACTACTTTCAGCTGAAACTTTAAGTGTGCATTCAAAGGGCACTTTACGATCCTGTGAGTCCAATTTATTCCTTGTAAATTACATCACGGTTGTTCAGATTACATCAAAGAACATACAGGTCACCTGACAATGAAAACATGGGAGATGCAGTATGTCCAAGATGTATTCAAGTAAACTGCAAGGCATTTTAAACATTCTGATCCCAATGACTTCTACTGTACAGGTATGAGAAAAAGCCTAAAAATCTTATTTTGTGTTCTGCAGAGTAAATTTATGAGCCATGAGTGTGAATGATAACAAAACTTTGCTCCTCCTTGTTTCAACAGTAGCCCTAAAAGGCATTTCGTCACTACGTTGTCTCAGACGATTTCCATAGGTAGGGGTGAGCTGTGGACTGAGCCATTGGTTGCAGTGCTAAAAGTCCCACATGGCACCTTTAAGAGCCAGTTCAATATCTTTAATATTCACATTTATCTAGTGCATTCAAGCTGTTGTATATCAGTCTCATGTTTTTTATTATCAGTGTAATTGTTTAGTATTTGATACGCACCCAAGTGTATCCTGAGACTAGTCAGTATAACCAGGAAGGTGAGCGCGCCCTCCAGCATGGGTCTCTCCTGTTCTGAGTCCAGCACAGTGTTTTGATGTTGAGAGGCCATAGTCAATAGATCCACCACCTTAAACCTGACAAACACACAACAACAGTTTTCAGAGGTGTTACTAGATTTAGGGTGCATGTGACAAATGATGTGAATGAATGTGAAGAGATAAAGTACAACTGGATCACAGGCAGGACAGATACAGTACCTCTCAAACACAGAGGATATGAAGTAATCTGGATCTAGTCGAGATGCACAAACCTGCAAAAACAACAAATACAAAAACTTAAGAAACACTCTTAAAATGATCAAGTCAAACAAAGTTATAATATCTAACAAGTTTGTCAGTTTTGAATGAGTGGGGTGGAGAAAGAATACTATGGCCTTCAATAGGTACAACTAACGACTAACCAAAGTCAAGCCTAAGAAAAAGGCAATAACTGTTAATAGTAGATTTATGGTTGTGTTATTTACAGCGTTTCATTGTGTATGTAACTATGTTATATAAAGTTAATTTATGTTCATTGAACTGGTTCAGTTTGGATGTTTTGTTTTAATTTATCTTAAACAATTTCAGAAAAATTCATCACAACTGGCACAAAATGATTTCCTTAACAAGTCCAATCTAGCTTTAAAGCTGCCTCTCCACTGTACAAGACATTCAGACATGACTGTGGGAGCGTGCCACCTAGTGGCAGTCATAATGAAATTTCAATTTAATCCTAAATCCATGCCAACAAGAAAGAGAAGCTTCAATGAGATCCTTCATTATAATATTCACCATAGTGGAATAAATACATGAATGCAAATGAATGAAACAGTTGTGCATATATGACAAAGAAAGAACATATGGAGACAAGATAAAAAATAATAATGTATAAATATTAAATTAATAATGTATTACATCACTTTCGGTTGACATGTCACATGTTAAAAATATTAACACATCCAATGCTGAAATCGAATGTAAAAATTACGCATTCGCAGATGGTTGGCACCTCACGCAGCCCCTTTGCAACTCTCCATAGGAAATTAATAACTTCTGGTTTATCGGCCACCGTTTGTCGTGTACGTTAGGATTCCAGATAACAGCCTTAAATGCCCTTTTTTAATAATGGCACTGTTGTTAAAAAATTTTGTTTTTAATCAAAATAATACAAAACACAGTTTTATGGGTGGTAAATGATCTCAAATGTTCATTAATATGGGAATAGATTTAGTTCACTACAGCACACAGTTCTGTTTTAGTGAATAAGTGATGGGTTACCTGCAGAAGATAAATGTCCGGGTCGATCATAGAGTTACAGAAGTGAGACTGGACATAGGTCATCGCCTGACCTTTAATCTGCAGTCCATTTCTCACCCACATGTTACTGTGGATTTCAGAAAGGCTGGCCTGTACATAGACACACACATACAACCATCAGACAGACCAAAAATGTTTCCCATATATTTTGTTGACAAAGGCTGCATGCTTAACTCTTTCCCCACCAGATAACACATCAATTAAGAGAAAACATTTGCATAAAAACCGTGTTCCTGATTAATTTTTATGTTAATGTGCAATCCCGTGATGATCCACTAGATGATACACAATTATTGTTTGTTTGAAAGCAGAGGGTCTGTTCTTTCGTTTGATATATTTGTATGTTTAAATATTTTTAGAAGAACATTTTCCTAGAAGGCATTTTGTGAAACTTTTGTGAAAATTACAAAAATGCTGGCGGGCAACTTTAAAAAAAAAAATAGTTGGCAGTGAATGAGTTAAACTCTGCCTAAACTTGTGTTACATGCATGCCCTGATCCATCAAACTACAGAGTAAATATGGTTTGAGCAACAAAATACACCTGTTATTATGTAAAACTGTAATGTAAAACTAAAGTACATTTCTTCAAACTTCCTGTGTCATGTTATGAAAAATAATTCTGTTACAGTTACTGATCTAAATACACCATCATCAGTGATTTTAACAGATTATTCATTAGTTCACTGATCTCTTTATTCACACCCATCGAGTATTACCTGTATCTGAAGAGGATGAACCATGATCTTCATCAGCATCTCTTGATCAGGAAGCAGACTGTCCAGATCCAGACCCTGACATTTCACTCCCTGCAAAAGATCACATCAGATTTCAACAATGTTTAAGGCTTAAGTTATAAAAAAGGGTGTGCAACATTGTGAATATAGTCACTGAAGAGTGTTGTTAACCCTTCAGCCATGACTACATTCACAATATAGCCTGACCTCAAGATCACGCATCTAAATAAACATATTAAAGACTGCAAAATATTCCCTGGTCTCTATACTTGAGAAAGGAAAGTCTTGGACCCGGTTTACAATAGTATTAAAATCAATAGATAATGTGATCACGAGTGGACAAAGCTATATAGAGGGGTGTACATGTGAAGTCCAACCACATTTCGGGAGACACAATGGCATGGTACACACTGCAAACTAGCGGGAGTGAATCCTCTAAATAATTGCTCAATGTCTGTACAGAAAATGTCTGTAAATCTAAAGAAACAATGTACACAACTTATGTGTTGAACAGAGTGTACTGTGTGTGTCAGGATTACCTTGCTGAGGAACATAGCGTAATATCTGTGCAGAGGTAAATGAAAGGTCAGCTGGTTAAGTGAAGGCTGTGATCGAAAGAGAGAGAGTAAAAAGACAATATAACTCCATGGTTTATCAGGACACATCATCTAAAAGTGTATAGGCACGAGTTACTGTACCTCATCTACAAATCCAATGGCGTCAAACCACATCTGAAGGGTCTCCAGACAATAGCGCACCACCGTCTTTGTGTACTCATGTGTCTCCTAACAACGTAAGACAAGTTCAGCTCATCCATGAGACCAAAAACGCTCATGAAAAGACTTAAAGGAACAGTATGTAAGAAATTTATATCAATTAATCATTAAATGGCCCTAAAATGTTACTAGACATTAAGAAATAATTTTCATTTCAAATACTTATATCACTCACAACAGCGGTCTGGCCAGGATATTGTCATTTAAAAAGTGGAGTTGCAGCCCTCAACTGATGTTTATGTTGTCGTTTGGTATATTGGCCACCAGCTGTGTGATTGCAGTACCAGTTTTAGCCACACGTTTTGTGATTGCAATACCAGTTTTGGCCACAATCCTACATACTGTTCCTTTAATGCCTATGAAATTTTACAGGAGGAATTCATATATCAACAGCTCAATATGCTCTGACTGCATTACAGTAACCATTTCTACAAACATCTCAACTTGTGAAGTTTACATCATTAGTTTAACACAGTAAACATCTGGCCCTGCACATATAATACAGATCAGATCAGACATCTTTTAAAAGTGTAATCTCACTTTAACCCTGCAGTGGGTGAGAAGACCCCACATGGGCTGAGCGCAGGCCTCCAGTTCAGCTGCGAATGCTGCGTAATACGTCTGCGACTCAAACTCCACATGCTCATTCAGTTCTCGCTTATTCAGATTCATTCCTGACACAGAAAAAGAGAGAGAGATTCAATCATTCAATCACTAAAGCAGATCGAGTTTCAGTTTCTATCAGGGCAGTCAATTGAAAGTGAAAAATGTGTTGTCAGCAGGTGTGAATAAATGAGAACAATGACATTTAATCCAGCACAGTGGCAAACCATTGATCTTAAATTACAGGTCTGGGACTAAAACGGTTTATTCATAAATTTAGTAATGTTGAAATCCTTTATTGCTTTTGCTATGTGGTAACGTCAATCCATTCATAGCAGTTTTTTGTGTGTTTTAAGTGGGTTATTACAGAGATAAGGCTCTAGCAGAGATAGAGATATTTCAAAATATATTGTTGAAACCCATTACAAATTCTGTGAACTGTGTAGTACTGAATTGTGGAGTTACACTGTCAAACAGTGTATTATTTGGGTGGGGCTAAAACGGTGGCTCGATGATGCACTGGAGCCACCGAGCATGGCCCCGCCTCTACCACAATTGCAAGCATCCATTCAGGTTGTAGCGGTACTGGAAAGTTGAGAGAGATGGTAGCTTTCCCGCGAGTGGGCGTGGTTTCAGTTCACACTTAAAAAAGATTTTAGGGTAAAATGAACCAGTCAGTTACTGGCTGTGGGCGGGGCTTTGTTTGTGTGACATCACATTAACAAGTGATTAAAAACAGCATGTTTAATGAGACTGCTTAGGTTTAATATGGATTAATAAAGGAGTAGGTCGATTTTTTTCATTGTAAGGTGGTTGTGTTCATACACTGCCAGCACACATTTATGTCCAAACACCTTGTAAAAGTGGATTTTGCATAATATGGGCCCCTCTAAAACAGCATATAAAACACATTCATTACCGTGCTATTCAGAATGAAAACCATCCTCGGCTATGAAACAAAAAACACTGTGCAGGATTTCCTGACTGACCTTGAAAGAAAGAGACGAAACTCATCCAGAGCAGCAGAAGTGAATGATCCTCTAGAAAACGCTTGGCCACACTTTGATGTGAGAGGATGTTAATAAAATCACTAACTAAAGGCCAATAGGTGTTATTCTTCAGCAGAGCTTCACCGCAGTTCACAACCACATGACGATTATTGTCCTCATCTGTTGATAAAAACAAAAACACATATACAAGAGGTTCAAAATCATTTTCAAGGGATCTTTGACTCACAAATTGCTTTCACAGTCCATTTACTTCAATAACCTTTCACAATCGGAACATTAGGAAATGATTGAGTTTGCAGTGTATCATTAAAAGGCGTCCTCGCCCTATTGTAGCCACATCTTTGACTTTAGCTAAATGTCTGATGTATTCTGCAGCTAAACATGACCAAGAACCACCCACTTCACAATCACACTGACATGTAAATGACGAATCACTCATCCTTGTGTTATGTGTTTTTAAAGGCTATAGAAATAAAATAACAGATAAGTGTGAAAAATAATGCGAAAATAAACAGAAAATACCAATAAAACAGATTACAATAAAATTAATTGGTTGGATTTGAACCCAACTTCCCATAAGCCATTGAGTTTCTGTATGTCTGATGACTGAGTGTGCAATTACTCTTACCTGGCCTTAAACTTTAAAGGGGACATTTCACAAGACATTTTTAAGATGTCAAATAAATCTTTGGTGTCCCCAGAGTACCTATGTGAAGTTCGAGCTCAAAATATCATACAGATAATTTATTATAGCGTGTTAAAATTGCCACTTTGTAGGTGTGAGCAATAATGTGCCGTTTTGGGGTGTGTCATTTAAAATGCAAATTAGTTGATCTCTGCACTAAATGGCAGTGCTGTGGTTGGATAATGCAGATTAAGGGGTGGTATTATCCCCTTTTGACATCACAGGGGGAGCCAAATTTCAATGACCTATTTTTCCACATGCTTGCAGAGAATGGTTTACCAAAACTAAGTTACTGGGTTGATCTTTTCACATTTTCTAGTTCAACCCAATTATAATACTTAAAGGACAACTTCGGTATTTTACACTTAAAGCCCTGTTTTCAGATTCAGACAACTTATGACATTGTTATTTGTCCACGGTGGGACTATACAAATCAAAACACATATATAGGAAAATGTTTGCGTTATTTTGTCACTTATTGGGAGCAGTATGCTAGCTGGAGCCATTCACTTTCAGTCTTTGTGCTAAGCTAGCAGGAGCTGCGTCAGACAGTGCGTCAGACCGAGTTACGCACGGAGATGAGAAAGGTAAGTATGGACTTATCTAACTCTATGGGAAAAGTCTTTGCTATCTTTTTATTGATTAGCAGTGTCATGCTGGTATGGGGTCTCTGGTATCTCTTGACATTTGATGTATAATTATGAGATGATAACGCATTGAACTTGAATGACGGCACTGTACATTTTGCACTTTATCGAATGTATTTTGGTCTTATCAAATGTCTTGCATACTATCACTGAGCCACAACTCCCATACTATCCATCCTAAACAGTATTAAAAATAAGTGCGTCTTAAATCATTTTTTGTTGTTGTATGCAGTTTGACATCACACATAAAATAAATAAGCGATACTTCACTAAATAAAACAATACAGTAATCATTAAATAAATAATAAAGAAAAGCTTCATAGACTATTTTGCTATGCACTCAAGTATATGTACTTTCTTCTACTAAGCACTTAAAGTATGTACTCCTTTTGTGATAAGTAGGCAGCATATTTCAAAGACAGCAGAAAGTATGCTTCATCTCTCTCCTCCTCATTACCTTGCAGTTCACTCTTGATAAGGCAGCTCTCCATCATGTAGAGAAGCACAGTGACCATGATGTCCAGTAACTGACACTCTTCTGTCACGTGCCTCGCCAGCTCCTCGTTGCTGAAGAGCTGCACGCTGATGTGAACGATGCGGTTGGACATGGTGTCGGACTCGTGGCTCTTCATGAGGGTTTTCATGATGAAGGCATAGTGCTGGACGAACGTTTTAGTGAAGGTGATCTATGAGACGTGAAGAGAGGATATCAGGAGTATAACTCCTACAGAAAAGACTGCTGCTAAACATAAAACTATACAAAATCAGATCTGTTGTCCTTAAAGATTATCTCTAGAGACAAATGCAATTGGCATTGTTGGGTGAACAAAAAATGGTGGTTTCTTTTGATAGTAGCGAGTGACATGAGTGAGCTGCTCTGTTTGCAACTAATATGCATAAATTAAATAAATACATGGCCAAAGAGCTTATGGCAGATTTTCAGTAAGGCTGTACCTTGTAGTCCTGATCAGGCAACATGTTGAGCAGAAACGTGACCATCTTCTGTGGAAACTCATACTTGATAGTCCAAAACAATAATTCTTCTAAAAAACATTTATGTTTTAAGGTGTCCATTATAGACGGATCTAACAAAACAGAAAGAGAGCAAGGATAGTCAATAGGTAACATTTAACTATATTACAGTACTTAGGAAATATAGATGACACCCTTCAAATAAAAGTTCACCAGAAAGGACTTAATCTAACCCTCATGTCATTTTGGGGCAGATTCTCAGACAGGGCTTATCCTAGTCCCAAACTAAGATGAATGTTTGAACTGCTTTATTTTAAAAACATCTTGTACCTACATATTTTAACATATATCAATGCCATTGATTTGTCTCAAGATGCACACCAGTAATGTTTTTGTAAGGTTTTTGTTTGTAAAAACTACTTAAATGTCAAAATATAACTAAGGCTTAGTCCTGGATTAATCTAAACCCTGTCTGGGAAACTGCACCTTTAAATTGTAAATAAAGATTAATTTAAAGACTCTTCACACACAACAATACATAGGGCTCTTTCATACAGCCGGCGCAATGCAGCGCAATGCGCAACGCAAGTGTCTTTTGCTAGTTTCAACCCGGCGCAATTATCATTTTCACGTTTAGCGCCACATTGTTTTAATAGGAAATGCATTTGCACCCATGAGCATTCTGATCTAAAAACGAGGTGTGTTCAGGCGCATTGTTGGCGCATTGCTATTTTGAGACAACTAAAATAGACTACACCACTGACCAACAAAAACCTGCTCTAAAGTCAATGGCCCGATATGTTTTTGTTATTTAAAGAGCGCATTAGTAATATGCGCCTATAAACGGGACGACAACGCATGTTTGCTTATCACATACATGGACGCGCAGCAGCACAAAAAGCTTTTAAATATGAAAGATTAAAGGATTAAAATGTAAAAGATTATTATTGAGTCTCTTGGACATAAATGAGGATCGATTATGAGACGTAAGAAGACGTAAAGAGCTGCTTCACCTGTAGCCTGGTAAGTAAATAAATGCTTTGCTTTAAACAAATGCATCTGTTTTTAAATGTTTTTTTTTAATGCTACCTCACGGATTTATTGTATATGATGACTCTGTACCTGTGGATATGATGAGATGAGAAACATTTTTAAGTAATGCTTTAAAAAAAACGCATGGCGCTGTCCAGGTGCTGAAATGCGCGTTTGTAAATTCTTTATCTCCTGTTTGTTACAAATAAAGTATTTTTAGTGTACAAACCTTTTCTTACATACTTGTAAATAATTTTTTGATGATATTGGATAGCCATACATTTACAGCAATTAAAAGCTGCTATTTTTACTTCCATGCCTAAAAGAAAACGGGTTTTAAAGGTTTTAATAAAAAATAGCAATACAATGTAATTTCAATACAAGTAAAAAAAAAAATAATATTTAACATTAATCTTAAACTGGGGATCTTCTTCCTCCGCTTAGTTTTTCAGTTTACAAAGTCCGTCATATAAATAGGGATTAGACATAGCGCCAGCGCAACTTGCTTTTAAAGGGGATGAGAGATAAGACTTTCATTGGTTTATTGCACATAACACCCAAAACACACCCATTACTCATCAGGAGAATAGGACCAACCCTTTTCGACCATGCGCTCGGCGCACAAACCATTTTTACCCGTCATTACATTAGCAAAAGTGGATTCGGATACGCCCATTTAGACCGTGCACTGTGCGCTTTAGACAATGCGCTTTGATCGTTAAAATAGGGCCCATAAGGACTTCATATGTGTTCAAATTGTTCTGATTCTGCATTGAATTAGGGCTGCATGATTACTCGTATAAAGATCACAATCTTGATTTAAGCAGCCATTCGATCTCACTCCTAACTTATAACAAAACGTCTATCTATTTAACCTTTGACAGAAATCTTCCTGGAACATATGTGAGTCACAACAGTCATCATGTAAAGGGGATTTTCAAACAGTGGGTTGCAATGACAATCTTCATTGGTTCACTCGCAAGCCTCATCTGCGCCTTAAACATGAGTTTTAAACGTTTACACGCTTTTCGTTCACGAATGTGCAGGCGGCACATCATTAATGTTAATACAACAGGATAAGTAGTTCGCTTTAGTTACAAACTGTGTTAAAATTAACAACTAGGGCAGCCTGTTTAAAATGCTTATTACTTTGTTTAAAGGAAAATATAAAGAAAAAGTTATTGTTTTTCCTTCTTATACTTAAACAAAAAAAAGTGTTTTTTTTTTAGTTTTTTCACAATGATTTTACCTGTTTATGTGGGTCCTGGATTGAAAAAGTTAGGGAAAATGTTTCAAACCGCTCTTTCCAGCCCCATAGTACCATTCAAAAACAAAAAATTTTAAGATACTGCAGCAATTCATGTCTCGAGTCATTTCTATGTTATTTTGTTTATTTCGCATTCAGAATCATGGAAGAATCGAGATCTTCATTTAAAAAAATAAAATATTGTGATTCTATTATTTTTCAGAATCATGCAGCCCCACATTGGATAGCACTGTGTGGGAAACAGACAGAAATGCAAGTTGTTATTCAGTAAAAAGGTCATTGATGCTGTTTTGTGTCCCTCATGGCCTTGTGAGAATCAGATTTGGGTACCTTTTGGTGAATTAACAGCACTATGATTCATATACACTTTACTGGTGTTTTTTTAACAGACAGGGTCACTATAAATGAGCTATAAGCTGATTTCTTCCCAACTCCCTTCGCTAAAATAATAACAGCATACAATTTATAACAACATAAGAATGAGTAAATAAAGGTCATATTTAACTCTTTCGCCGCCATTGATGAGAATATCTCATCAATCAAGAGAAAACGCTTCCCTGCCAATGTAGAGTATTTCCGGCTTTCCGCAATACCGCCATTACCCTTCCGCAACTTTTTACACCCGCAAGTATTGCCCTATGGCAAGCGGCTGCATGTCCGTGTCTGTTTTAAAGATCGCTCTGAATGGATCTCTATGAAAAGTCCGTCACAAAAATGGAATTATCTCTGCTTTTTGCTCAAAATATGGTGTTTTTGCAGAAACCTACCCATATTCAAAAGCTGATTACAAAAGAACCACTAAAGGTAGGATGAAACGGTTTTTTTTGTTTGAAAGCAGAGGGTCTGTTCTTTCATTTGGTATATTTGTATGTTTATATATTTAAAGGGGACATATTATGAAAATCTGACTTTTTCCATGTTTAAGTGCTATAATTGTGTCCCCAGTGCTTCTATCAACCTAGAAAATTTTAAAAAGATCAACCCAATAACTTAGTTTTGGTAAACCATTTTCTGCAAGCATGTGAAAAATAGGTCATTGTAATTTGGCCCTTATTGTGATGTCAGAATAAGGTAATACCGCCCCCTTTATCTGCACTATCCAACCACAGCACAACCATTTAGTATGGAGAGAAAGAGAGAGACAAAATATTTCACAGCACAATTGAGTTTCAATTGCAACAAACCACCATCATTGTGATCAGTGGTTGCACTTCATCCGCTCATTTGCATTTTAAATGACACACCCAAAACGGCACACTTTTGCTCAGACCTATTTTAGACTTAGTTTACATCTTAAAAAAAATCTCATAATATGTCCCCTTTAAAGAAGAACATTTTCTGGAAGGCATTAAACTTTTGTGAAAATCATGAAAAATGCTGGCGCTGGCTGGCAACTTTTTTAAAAAACGCTGGCGGTGAAAGAGTTAATATGAGTGAACTATTCAATCAAAACCTGATCTGATTTTCTCTACCTTTGGTACTGCTACTGAGCTTCACTCGTTTCCTTTGGCCCACACCCTGCAGTCCATCCTGATCCTCCTGTCAAACAAACACATGAGAACCACTTCAACATACAACTCTCAACAATGACCAGAACTGAAAGCCGTTTTGACAATCACAAAAACATCAAAGGGCCAACAGGAAAGCTGTTCTCAACCAAGACACAAAAGAATGACACGCCCCTCTGTGCTTGTTTTGATTGGTTGCTGGGCCACACATTTATCCATCCCAGAAGTCTGTGCGTGTGCCTACCTCTTTGCTAGAGTCCTCAATACTGGTGGCAGCAGTGGCACCTGAAATAACATAATTGAAACCATATTGAGAATCTTTAAAACATTGTCTGAGTCACAAAACCCCATTTCCTGTTATTCCTGCTTTCAATCTACTCATAGACAAAAGCGGGAAACTACAGCAGTGTAAAAGTCAGCAGCATTACCCAGTAGACAGAGCGCTCCTCCTGGAGATTCAGTTGCCCCCGCTGCAGCTCCTCCTGACCCCCTCTCCTCCGCTGACACCAAACCTGAAGTCTTCAATGCTGATAAATACTTTTCATAGTTCTTCTTTGCATAAACATTTTCTCCTTGACCTGGAAGTGAGAGACAGTATGGAAATGTTATAGGTAAAAAATGAGAACTATTAAGGTATAATCCTAAAGGGGTCAGATCATCATCAAGTCCAAAACAGGTCCTTCCTAGTCCAAATTATTGAGTGTATTATCCTATAAATTTCCTTTAAGATAATGTGGCTTAAAGACACAGCAACAGATTTAGTTTTTATACATCCTAAAGATTAAAGAGCAAGCAGAAATCCTGATTAACAGTGGACTTTTGGCGAAAAACTAAATAAAGTGTTATAAAATATTTTAAAATTGTATTGAAACCACATTAACTGCTGTAATACAGAGGAATTATACAGCGGTGTTTAAAAAAATAGCAACATCAGTACCCTGATAAACCACGCTTATTAGTAAAAGTTCAGCATTGGAAATGATTTATTTACAGATGTAGTAGTGTAATAGACAAAACAATAGAGCCATTGGTGATGATATCCACACTACTTCAGAGTTATAGACTCATGATAAAAAGTGGTGTGATTGAAATAATAGCAGTGTGAAGTTAAATTAGAAAATGAGTTCATTCTGTAAAGAAACGGCTCCTTGTAGTCATTTATTAACTCTTTCCCCGCCATTGACGAGATTTCTCGTCAATTAAGAGAAAACGCTTCCCCGCCAATGACGAGATATTCCGTCTTTCCGCAATACCGCTATTATCCACCAGGTGGCGCCCTTCCGCAACTTTTTAAAACCGGAAGTATTTCCCTATGGCAAGCTGCTGCATGTCCGTGTCTGCTTTAAAGATCGCTCTGAATCGGATCTCTATGAAAAGTCCGTCATAAAAATGGAATTATTTCTGCTTTTTGCTCAAAATATGGTGTTTTTGCAAAAACCTACCCATATTCAAAAGCTGATTGCAAAAGAACCACTAAAGGTAGGATGAAACGGTTTTTTTTGTTTGAAAGCAGAGGGTCTGTTCTTTCATTTGGTATATTGTATGTTTATATATTTAAAGAAGAACATTTTCTGGAAGGCATTAAACTTTGGTGAAAATCATGAAAAACGCTGGCGCTGGCTGGCAACTTTTTTTAAAAACGCTGGCGGTGAAAGAGTTAAGAAAGAGGGGAAGCAAATGTGTCGCCCATTGTTATAAAATACATCTGCTGCTAAATTTCTACGTAAAATGGGCTGTTCCATCATTGCTCGGAGGAACACTGCGATTTGATTGAAACGTTGTTTTGGGATGGGAAATGTATAAAGAATTGCAGCAAAGTTTATGATGCTCAGATAAAATCATCTCAAATGTTTTAAAAACACAAACCCAAAGCACACAAACAAAAAAAAGCAACTACGGTTAACAAAGATCGATGAATAGTGAGGATAACAAAGATTGAGCCTTTGTTTAACCTCTAGAAAGATCAAAGATGATCTAAAATGATCTGTAAGTACTGTGACAGTCAAGCTGTTTGCAAGAAGCCCCCTTAATAGTTGGGGAGCCAAAGTCTCAAAAATAGGTTGAACCTAACATGGTCTGATAGACTTTTTATTTGTGTTTTTTCTGTTAACTTTGACCCAAGAACCAATAATTGGAGGGTCTGCTCTGCCGGAAACATCGCAAATTTTTTTTCTCCATTTAAGTGTATGCACCCTTTATTTTTATAATCTGAATAATTTCCTTAAATCCTCAGTGGGTTGAGTAGGCTGTCAATAAATGCATTCTAGATACATATAACACATGTGCTGACAACATCCACTGAAAAAATTACTCTTAAAACACATTTCTACATGAATCATAGCCTACCCAAGCCATTGAGGAAAAAATAATTTTTCAATTTTTCTGATAAAAAATAAAGGGTGCATACACTAAAATGGCCACAATTTTTTTCTGCAATGTTTCCGGCAGAGCAGACCCTACAATTATTGGTTCTTGGTGTCAAAGTTAACAGAATTCGGGTTCAACCCATTTTATTGAGCTTTTAAGACTTTGGCTCCCCGACTATAAAGCACCATTGTTGAACTAAAGTCATGTGCAGAATCACATCAACACATAAAGTTCAGTTCATCCGCTTGTTAGTTGTTTACAGTAATTAAGGAAATGTTTCTAACAATCTGGCAGGAGCCTGATGAGTGGAATCATGTGTTTTATATAAAGAGACATCTTAAAAATTCTGAGAACCACTGGTGTTAAGTGAAGAAATGTCTTCAGTTTCAAGGGTCTACAGAAAAAAATATTTTTTAAACAGCTTAATATTTGTTTTCTTTGCTTCCCTTTAAAGCTCACGTAACACACACTGTTTTGGCATTTCTCATGTTAATCTGGAGTACCTATAGAGTAGTATTACATCCTTTATATCTCCGAAAGGTCTTAATAGTTTAATCAGATTTATAAAAGAAAGATTAGCTTTACCGAATCTTTCCGATAACGTACGAAACAATGAAGAAGGAGGAGTTACTACCGCGGGTGGAGCGAGTACGAGTCATGCAACACTTTATAAAACACGGTTTAACTTATGATTCACTACATGTTCGTGTCATTTATATATTATGCACGCACCTATTTCCAACATAAGACAAGAGTCTTACTTACTGAATGCAACTTGTGACCAGGTTAGGAAAATCCACTGCATCAAACACACACGCAAAACTCCGCTGCTACCCCGGACAATAAACTATATCCATTGTTTTCATAAGGCTGGATGTCTTCTCCTTACATCCAAAAACACACATCTTCATTCGTGCCATTGTTAAGTTTTGAAATTAAACAAAGCTATGTGGCGTGATATGATGTTGGCAAGTTCTAGTTGATGGGTGGGTGGGGTTTTGCAGGGAAAGTGCCCATATAAAGAAGTGATACGTATAGAAAACCCCTGAAACGTCAGTTGGACCTGTAACTTTATGAAACTTGTACAAACCCTGGCGAGGTGCATTCGGCACAGAAATACTCTGTAACACGCCCAACTGCTTTTTTGACACTTTGTCTACGTTTAGCACGAGGAAACAACTCTAGAACTGTGTTAATAAGTCAGAATGCTTGAAATACCATTGAACCACCCCTTTAAAAAAACAAGACAGACTTGATAAATGTGGTTAATGCTTTGATATGGAATTGAATGTGTAATGTTTTCAATACATTTGAAATAAGGAAATAAAATCTATGTATAACATTTTTGCACTTTATTTACTTTTAATAGTATACTGCTATTTTTTATAACTACAAAATAATACAATTTTCTCAAATTACAGGGATATAAAATAAGAATCACGGAAGCAACCTGTTGTTTACAGTGAGATGAAAACCATGTCAGGTGTGATACACTTACCCATGCTCAGCTCCTTAAAGGTCTGCTGATTGGTTAAGATCTTGGTGAGAACTGTGCGCATGGCCCCGCCCATCTTGGTGAGCTCCTCTAAGAAAGATATTTGCGGCTCTAACTGCTGAAGAACTTTCTGGAGGTCTCTGTCGGCAGCAGACTCTGTCAGCACATGATAAGATGTTTGTGTCACAAAATAAACCCCATTGGGTACGATTAGTACAGACGCAGCTGAAAACAACATGCACGTGGGGATCATTTTATGCAATTATATCTTAAAAGCTTATTGTGAGGTACATGCGGTCAGTTTATGAGCTAAACCACAACTCTGAATATAACCAAAATCAGAACCAGAGTTTTGAGGTTTTTAGCTTATCTTTTAGCTTCAAGGCCTCAATGCACCCGTGTACATGCACTAAAGGGCTGACAAAAGTAGACTGTCAGCAGGCTAAAGAAACTCTCAGGGGTGTATATAAAATCCAAGCAAACATTTAATGGACAATAACATGTCCCATAAAAACATTGCGAACATGTTCTTACCGGGTTCAACGTAGCCATCCCTCAGGTACTGAATGATAGTGATGATAAACCGTGGCAGAACCATCTCAGACATGAGCAGCAAATCTCGTGGGACCAATGGCACATTCTCGCCTGTTTTTAATCGATGCCTACTACAAAACCTGTCACACAGAACATAGAGATTAGATTTCTGAAAACTGCTGCCATGGTAGCCTATTTTTAACTAACTGTATTGCCACTGTAATACATAAAACCTTACACTGCCCACATGCCTCAAAAAGCTCTGCTTGCAAAAAATCTAAATGTTGATCTGTAAACTGGTTTCAATAAGCTGTTTTAATATTGGTGGCAGTGTAGTGATTCAAGGATCTCCCTGAAGGCGGCATGTCACAGTACTCAGACCATATTCATAAACTATGGCATGTTGTATGTGGTATGTAGTACTATGGCACATGTCACGTCAGGTATGTGTGACATGTAGTACTACGGCACATGTCAAAAAAGGCAATGCCATGTGCATTAAGTGGACTGCACCAGTACAACAGTTTTGCTGCCTTTGTGTCAAAACTCATGTGAATGTTTGTTTTAACAGAATCTGATATAAAGGGATAGTTCACCCCAAAAGGAAAATTCTGCCATTATTTACTCACCCTCATGTTTTTTTAAACCTTTAGAAGTTTTATAAGTTTCTTTGTTGAACACAAAAGAAGATATTTTGATAAATGACAGTAAGCACACTTTGTTTGTCCTACTATGGAAGTCGATAAGTACCGTCAACTGTGTGCTTACCATCATTTATCAAAATATCTTCTCTCTTCAGCAGAAAAAAAGAAACTCATACAGGTTTAGAACAACATGAGGATGAATAAATGACAGATTTTCATTTTTGGGTGAACGTTCACTTTAAACTATAGCCACTTTCCATCCTGCCACACTGTTCTCATTGCGTGATCGATCCATTCTGTGTCAGCCGGCCGAGCTGGTATTGTCTTGGTAATGCAAGAGTTAACAGATTGTATGCAATGTAAATAGCAAGCACGCTATGGAGGATGACCATCACTAGATGCACTTTATCACTACCGCATGATTCTGGTCCGAGAACGGCTTGTAATCGTGCTGGGCCGAACCAGGCATAAGTGGAAACATAACTGTAACCGCTACATGTTAGAATCTTTAAGTTTCAATGGCCTCGTACACAATGAAAACTTTCGTGAGTGACAACTGCATTTAAATGTGGGAGTGAATCTCTGAAAATGCGCTAATTGAGACAGAGGTAACCGTAGCAACATTGTCTCTTGGTTATCACTCACTGCTTTGACCAAAATAATGTTACAGGGTTATGTTTTGCAATAAACCTCCATCTTGGTGTTGTTCTCATTTGTGAGGCTGCTTCTCTCAGGGATGTCTTGCAGTGTTGCCATGTCCTCGTCTTTTTTTTTTTTACCATTGTGGCACTTAACTCGTTATGGTTTTGGCTAATGAAGCGATCAAGTATTTGGTGTTAGTAGCATTGACGTAAAGATTTTGGATTTATTTTAATGGTTAACTTTTATTTTTTGTGCAAGATCTGGCAACACTAGTAAGCAGCAAACAGGTGTGCCTGTCATTTTCTGCACTGCACATACAGAAGACATTTATTTAATCTTCTAGGCATTTCTTTTTTCATGAGAGAGACCTGTCATGTCCAAAATGCACGCATGTTTATTTTGTCAACAACTAGTTGTTCAGTTTGGTTCTCCACACATTGCTCAGAGTTTCTGTAAATGCAGTTGTCACTACCTGCACTTTGTCTGGAGTTATTTTGGTATTAGAATGCGGTTGTCAGTCCCATAAACTAAATGAACTGTGTGTCTACGGAACAAGAATAATAAGGCTCACATAATCATTAGCCAGACATACAGAGGCTATTGTGTCTTCTAGTCAGGCTATCAAAATGTATCTCTGCCCTGCCTGTCAGGCTATCTTAGGGAGGGAGAAAATATATTTTAATGCTTTTGCATTCTTTCAGATTTGATTGGGAAATTAAGTTGTATTCAATTGGTGTATCAGGTATTGACAATGTGCGCTTGCTTTTAAGTTTCACTTTCCATTCGCGATCGCTTAAACTGAACCGGGAGCATGCATTACTGATTTGTCATTGATGCTCTGATCCGTTGGCCACAAACTCTGCTAACGTCGTCCTGTCAGCCATTACTATCCTCACGTAGGAAGTGAAGTCTCCCACAGCAAGCTTAAATGTGATATAGATCGCATAACAGAAACGCATTACACATTCAGAAACTCGCACACAGAGTTGCATTTCCGACAACCGCACACGTTCTCTCTCTCTCTCTCATGTCTTTACCGGCAAGTACAAATATTTATTAGGGATCGACCGATATGGATTTTTCAGTGCCGATACCGGTTTTTGTTTCATCAGCCTTAGCCGATGACCGATACACGCTGCCAATTTTCTTTAGCCGATATTTGGAGACGATACTGGAGTTGATGTTGTCATGGAAAGGTTGGTTGTTTTTAGTCACATGACCTGCAATCGCTTGCGACTTCCAGCACTCTGTCTGTAAATAATGCCGGAAAAAATCGGCGAACACGGAAGCCATGTATCGCCCGAAGCCGATACACATAAAACTCGCAAACATCGCTAATCACTAATATTTATGTCTTCAAATGAACATAATCTGTTAAAAAAAAAAAACTGATTTCTGACACTGGGCCATGTGGCTCCGTGCAGGAACTTGCTCTTAGCCATGATTCAGCATTAAAATCTGAAATGACCACTGAGTTTAGATGCAGTGTGTACAATGCTATTGAATTCCTGTTCTAGAAGTCAAGTCAAAACTTTTTATTTTACTCTTTGTGTGGATTTTATTCACACTGAAATGTTTTAGGAAAAAAATTCAAGCATGTTTGGAATAACAAAGGCGGGTAAATGAGAACATAATTTTAAATAACAAATTTTTTACACACGGTAGAAAATACTTTGCTGCCTTAACATTTTTTGTTAAATCAACTTGGGTTTACAAGTCATTTCAACTTACTATTATTTATCTTGACTAGAGATGAGTTGTCATAACTACAGGTGAGTTGTTATAACATATAAAATTAGGTTGACTTTTCTCAACTGTATTTTATAAGTTGTGACAACTCATCTCTGTTGACATGGCTTGTAAATCTGAGTTGATTTAACAAAAAATTTTAAGGCAGCAAAGTTTTTCTCCTTCCCCTGATACTAGTGTCTGATTCACTTTAATCATCACGTAACTTCACAACATCTGAGTGATCGGCCTCTGGGATTTGTTTTGGCAACTAGGATACTGCACTGACATTATGATTCTGAACTTATGCTCCTTTAGTTAATGCCCTGTCATTGAATGTCAATAGAAATGGTTGCATCTGACTAAGTTTTATGGAGCAAATACTATTTCACAATCCACATGAACAAAAAATAAAACTGACAACCCTATATTTAAACCTCTGTTTTTTTTTGTTTGTACTATGTAGAACATGACTAGTTATTAGTACAGACATAAATTTACTGTATGTTCCCATTAACGGTCATATATCTATAGATGTGAAATTATCTGACTATTGATCTACATATCTAGTAAAAGAAACGTTGAAGTGAAGGCCCTTCGCATGTGTGTAGTGTCCGAGGAAGCGTTGAGACCTGTCACTGACCCTGTGTTGGCGGGTTAAAAATAACCCAGACTGTGTCACTCTCAGTAAGGCAGTGATCAGGTGCCACAGCACACGCCACACTATTAACTCCACTGACAGGCGCACCGCAATGTTTCAAAACCCAATCATCGGTCTACACTCAGACAGATCACTTTTGAAGGAAAATAGACCAAACATCTACATTTGAAAAGCTTTAAAAACTGCTGGAACGCATCTGTGAAGGACAAAAATGCACTAAGTTCCAGCAATGTTATCTAGATAGCCAGCTTGCTTCATTTGAGAGTATTCGCAAAAATACCAATTCAGGAGGTAACTATGATGTCTTAAAAACAGGCTGCTGATTCTGAACAAACCAGATTGGTGCTGATTTTAAATGCAAATAAGGCCCCCAAAAAAGAAGGGGTTGACTTAGAACACACCTCAACCCCAAAATGTTACCAAGTATGCAAATGATATGGAGACCAAAATAGTTTTGATTCAGAAAACAGTCCTATTCAATAATTAGATTTAGGTAGACAGCTAACTAGGTACATTTACATTTTAGCATTTGGCAGATGCTTTTCTCCAAAGGTATAATTCTTTTTTTATTAGCATGTGTGTTCCCTGGGTCCGAACCACATTTGTGCTCTACTACTGAGCTATAGAGGGTACAATAGGTATGGGTCCTCCTGACTTAAAGGTACCTATCCCATGATGCCCAAAACGGTCAAAGAAGCACTTAATAGGATTTAAGCCCATAACATAACTAAACTGCTGCTAGTTGGGGATTTGTCCAAGAAATACCAAACAATAACAATGCCTACAGTGGAAGTCCACAAGTTTTAAAAATTAGAAATTACAGCGGATCAGTAACACACCCCAAAACAATTGTCTCTTGGAAATCAGGTTTAAAGCGATAGTTCCCCCAAAAATTAAAATTCGGTCATCATTTATTTACTCTAAAATTGTTACAAACCCGTATACATTTCTTTGTTCTGATGAACATGAAGGAAGATATTTTGAGGAATGTTTGTAAACCCTTCGTGAGCCCCATTTACTTCTATAGTATTTTTTTTTCTACTATGGAAGTGAACGAGGCTCACAAACTGTTTGTTACAAACATAACTCTAAATATCTTCCTTCGTGTTCATCAGAACAAAGAAATGTATACAGGTTTGTAACAACACAATGGTTTGTAAATGATGACAGAATATAAATTTTTTGAGTGTGAACTATCCGTTTAAGACTACAATGGCTAATTCTGCCACCCTAGTCAGTGCATAAGCTATAAAATATCCATAACAATGTCTAGATAGTCAGCTCACTAGATTCGAGGCAATTAGGTCTTAAAATGCTGCGGAGTAGGAACACGCCCCAAAACAAATGTATAGGTAGTCAGCTGACGAGATTTAACACTACGTTTAAATTGGTATTGATTTGAAACACGCCCCAAAACAAATGTCAAGTTCAATTCTATGACCACCAAAAATTCTACCACCTTGTAAAGTGTTTAAACTCAGAAATTACCCAAACCGACGTCTATGTAGTCAACTCACTAGATTTGACACCATGATGCTGCAAAACGCTAATGACTCAAAACGCGTCTAAGCTACGACGCCCAAAAAGACGTCTATATGGTCAGCTTAATAGACGAGTTGTCAGCCCCTGTCAGGTAGTCGGATCTCCGATACTGACCCGCTCTCTCTCATCACGTTCCCGTCCCCGCAGTCGCAGGCCCCGCCGGCCTGACTCCGGAACATGTTAAAATCGTGGCCCGTGTGATCGCCGTTATTGAAGCACTCCGCGCACAGCGACATGCACGGGGATATGCCGCACGTCCGGCAGCGGTACGCCACGAAGTTAGCGGTCCACACCAGCCCGCAAAGGGTGGCATTATCGTAGGATCGGACGGTCCGGCAGAACTCGTCGAACCCTTCCCCTCCGGCAAGCAGCCATTTACACCACTCCAGAGCCTCCGGGTCCGATCCCCGCTCCGGATTCAGCACACTATCTAGCAGCTCCTGCAGCTGCCGCTGTCCTGAGCTGTTGTCAGTCCGCCTGAGGTCTGCCTTCAGATGGGCGGCTGTGGTTTTCTTGTCCCGGCGTAGCAGCGACGCCGCCATCATGCTCTCCGGGTTTGTTGTGCTCACTTTATTTTGGTTGTCTTGTTGCTGTGTTCACGGCGCTTCTCGCGAGATGTTGTCGTCACCATGGAAATAGAATTGAAGCGGATAGAGTGAAAAAGAGGTGCTGAAATGGGCGGGGCTCATGCATGTTGCCCAAATGGCAGGCCAGTTTTCGGACACTTGACAGCGTCTATTGATACAGAGCTCCGGTTCTGTACAAAAATAAGCAATTTCTTCAATGCTACTGGAATTACATTAATGACAACCTTAAATAATTAACACAAAATGAAATTGAATAGAGATGGCATTGTCATGTGATAAGTGCATCTTTTCTCAGCGCTGATGATGAGGACTAATAATAGCCGTTTGTGCTTACAGGCTGATGTTTGCGCATACAATTATTATTCAGTCATTCGAGCGACAACACTGGGTCAGATTTCTGTTTGTACAGCGAATACTATTTCTTGTAGTAAATATGTTTGAACAAATACACCTTAATGTTTAACTTGAATATTTAGCTTCTTTATGAAGCCAATAAAACATTGTATAATATGAGAACGGCAAATAAAGGATTTGGCTTCTCTAGCCGTCAACCGCCCCCTTGAGGAATAACTGTTATTTGCCATCCAGTGGTGTCAAAGCTTATGAGGGTCCCCTAGGGCCTATAGGCCACAAAGTTACAAGATCTAACAGTATTTAGGTACAGAAATGAATAATAACAGAAGAAATGAATAATAACAGTGTCTTCTTCACTGCATAAATTAAATATAGACTGGATTTTTAAAACTACAGAAGTGATTTTCCTTTTGTCTTCTGTTGTTTAATATAATATAATGACACAATTGGCACTGCCACTTCAAGACCACTAAAACAAACATCGGATTTTTTCTAAACTGTCTGCACTCACTTTAGACATAACTCATTGTATTTATGATAATACTTGCCAAGACTGTGGTGTTTCGAGATAATTTTGTGTTTGCGTGCTTTTTGAAACGCGCGTCTCCGTGCGTGCCTCTGTGCACACAGAAAACCCCTCACTTTAACATCTTTTTGCACTTAAATTGTTTAATCATGTTAACATTTGCAAGGTTTAGAAATCATGCAAACAATAAACTTTCTATAAGTAGTTATTTATTATTTCGGAATGATGTGTATTTGAGCGATAGTATTAAAGAGATTATCATTTATTATAAATTATTATCATTTATTATCATTTACGCATGATTTCTTCTGCTTTCCCAATAAAATATTTTGTGTCACTTTGACTGGGTGGACCAGCCGTCAATCTGAGTGGGCAGCCTTGCCATTGGTGTGAAATAATAGTATTAAAAAAAATTTTAAGCGCCTAACCCTAAAGATTACTAAAAATTCTTACCGTCAATGAGGTAAAAATAATTCACACATGGAGACATTTACTTATCTGTCAATTCCTCCAGAAAACAGCATGAGGCCCACTTGAGAGTTTACATTTATTTAAGACAGAAATCTTTTGGATTAGTTTATTGCGAAATTGGGACAAATAATTGGGACAAAATAACTAACGTATACACAGCATACAATATAAACAAAGATGCACACGTTATACATACATATGTTCACTTCTTTTTTTTTTGTTTGGGGGAGAAAAGATGGCGTTCGACTCTGAGGGGTCTGGGGCCTGATGTATAAACGCTTCGTACGCACAAAATGGGCATAGAAATATGCGTACGCAATTTTCCACGCACATATCGGGATTTATAAAAAAAGTAAAAAGTAAAAGAACACAAACTCTGTTCTTGTTTTTATACACATTTAGTTTAAATATACCCATTTCATTCATGAAGATCAGCACTCAAATTGCATCTAGGAGTTGCACCTGCCTATGAGTAGCAAGTATTTAACAGATGAAAAGTATTGAAAAGACGAAGCCTCTACAGTGAATGGAGTGCCACACACATCTGTCATAAGCCTGTCTGCGTGTTTGAAACGCATGGCTATAAAGAACTACATGAATAAGCTTTTCTTCACTCAACAAACCCTAAAGGCTAATGTTTCGTGTATTAGTCTTTATCATCTAATCATATAGACAAAACTGTAAAAAAATGTATAGTTTTAATTTAGTTAGGCCAAATGACAGAAACAAACCTGAGTGACTACATTGCTACAATAGACTTTATAACCTGTAAGATGATGAAAAAAAATGTTATGCACTCGTCTCGGACATTTAATAATTAAAGTTTAGCCTAATATAAAGAGACATTCTTACAATGCGGGTTTATATAAGAAAAACACTAACAAGTATTTAAACTCATTGGTTTTATTTTCTGGTTTCATGATCTGCTTACCTGCAGTGCCGGCGCCAGCCGAGCGCTGATGAGGGGGCGTCTAAAATACCAGAGTGGCCGATCACATGAATGCATATAATTCCCCCAGCTAGAAAATACATAGGTTTGGTACATTAAGTTTTAAAGTGTTATAAACAAACATCTCTGTAATACAACCACAAAAACTACAGCTATAGTGAGCAATGTACAGAGCTCTGGACAATACAACAACAACAAAAAACCGCATACCTAACGTTACATATTAGCACAACACTACTCATTGGAAGTTCAGACCCAGAGGCAGTTGCTGTAGTTTCTTTTTAATTCATTTTCGAATGTCCATGGTGAAATTAGTTAATGCAATATAAAACCTTGAAATTATGAAATGTTCATACTTCGTGTTTGCTTTCAGTAACTGTTAGTTCACTAAATTTTACGTAATGGTGGGGGGCAGTGTTGGCAAATAGAGTTTATGGTTTTCAGCACAAAAACGGTCCAAACGCAACATTTTATCAACATTTTGGTTCAATTTGATCATATAACATAGTTATTTTAGCTGCCACAAGTAATGCACCATAAGCTAGTGTCACGGGGTGACTTTCTGAGGGCGGAACTAAATGTTGGAGATTGTTCCGCCCGGACCGAAAAGCGCAAACACTGGCACTTCCGGGTTCTCGGGGAGGGAAAATTAGGCGCGATCAGGCTCAGGTGTGACAAGCGGACGTGGCGATTGTGGATTGGACGACCGAGAGAAGAGGAAGAGAATATAAGAGGTTTCAGAAGTTGCCAATGGTGCAGTTTATTCGAGCCGACCTGGTGAGGCGGTGGAAAAAACTAACAAGGCAAGTGAGACCTTTTGTACTACAGAGGGAGATATCTGTAAGAAGGAAAATTGATGGTGGAGAGAAGATAATGTCGGTGTGAGTACTTACGTCTGTCGTGGAGCCCTTCGAAGTTCGCCTCTGTCTAGATCTCTGACCCCGTCAGGTGGAGGAGAGGAGAGGGAAGCGTTCGGCCCACCGCAGCAGTCGGCAGCTTCACCGAGACATTGGAATCTCTGCCTAGGCCAACATTTGGATCTCCACCACCGCTAAAGGTCTGTTCATTCCTTGCCACTCACCGTTTCGGAAAACCTCACCTGTCATAAGTATATATCAGTCCGGGAGAGAATTGTTCACGTCCCTGTGAGAGTAAAGGTCCGGTCGTCAGTAAAAGTATTCACTGCCTGTCGTAGCTAAGAGCTACATGCTTGTGTCTAATGTCGCCCCTGTGAGAGTAAAAGTCCCAGTCACCAGCCAAAGTACTTACCTCTCGTCATGGCTAAGAGCTAGTTGCTTGCGTCAACCGACGCCTCCGTGAGAGCAAAAGTCCCAGTCACCAGCCAAAGTACTTACCTCCCGTCATAGCTAAGAGCTAGTTGCTTGTGTCAACCGACGCCCCTGTGAGAGTAAAAGTCGCAGTCACCAGCCAAAGTACTTACCTCCCGTCATAGCTAAGAGCTAGTTGCTTGTGTCAACCGACGCCCCTGTGAGAGTAAAAGTCCCAGTCACCAGCCAAAGTACTTACCTCCCGTCATAGCTAAGAGTTATTGGGTTGTGTCCAATGTCGCCCCTGTGAGAGTAAAAGTCCCAGTCGCCAGCTAAAGTACTTACCTCCTGTCATAGCTGAGCGTTATCTATCAGCACTATACACCGCCCCTGTGAGAACAAAACCCCAGTCATCACTGGAAAAACTTACCTTGTGTTGATCTTTCAGAACCACCAAGCAGTGTCAAGCAGCGCCCTAAGGAGAGGAACGCCTCAGCCATTCGAAATACTTACCTTGTGCTGATCTTTCAGAACCACCAAGCAGTGTCAAGCAGCGCCCTAAGGAGAGGAACGCCTCAGCCATCCGAAATACTTACCTTGTGTTGTTCTGTCAGAACCATCAAGCAGTGCCACGCAGCACCCTAAGGAGAGTAACGCCCCAGTCATCCGAGACCCCTACCTGTATCTCCATCTCAGGACAGAAACCAACGGGATACTTACCTCAGGGTCCTTCTGTGTGGTCCTCCAACGGACAGAGCTGGGTTAATCGCCAAACGGCGATCCAGGTACTATACTCTCCTTGCTTAACTACTCACCCTTGTCTCTCTTTGCGCTCAGGAGAGGGCGGGAGCTCCAGGATCAGCGGCCTGCAGAAGGAAACAGAAACAGGATATTTGGGAACGAACTGAATAAAGTCGCCGGGAAAGAAGAGAGGACTTATTGAGCCCTACCTGCGACTGGGTCGAAGAGGCCCCAGACTGACCCTCATCCAAGCTTTGTATTTTAGCTCCCCTTCCCCCTCATTGATTTTAAGTAATTTAATAAAGTTTGTTTTAAATTGTACCTACCTCCTCTTGTTTGTCTGGTCATTGGGGTGCTTTTGGGAACTCCCCGAGGGGCGTGACTTGCAACATCTGTGGTCCGCTCCGACCTGTGACACTAGCGATTAAGCAGCTAGAGAACCACAATAGCAAAATGACAATAACTCATTTACATAGCTATGCTGTAGGATAGGCTAATTCAAATTCGTTAATTAAAAAAATTCAACAATGTCTGTTTTTTTATCTATTTACTCCTGATAAACAGGTGTGTGTGAGAGAGAGATTGTACAGGCTTACCTTTAACGTTAAATGCAGAACAATAATAGGCTGTTGGGTGTACGTTAACTTGCAAGGATGCCGAAGAACATGAACATCTGAACTTTTCAAAACTATGTACAGTCTGGCTGAAGTTCATGGTGCCAGAATTGACTTAATGACAGCCGAACATTTTGATCTGTGCACCTGAAATGCTCCGATAATTCATCCACGCCACGGCATTAATTGATGTGTGACAATCCGGAGTCCGGTTTGCAGAACTTGCAGTGCTATTTTTCATATATCCATTGCTACAAGGCAGGCTCAGGTCACTCTCCCACTCCTGTCTGTAACTTTTTATATACTTTCCCACTCCGACATCTTGATTTTCCGCTGAGACTCAGAATGCGGGCTCATTGTCGGCGTGTGTCAAGCCATCAACACAAAAGGCTTGTTCAACTTCATGCGCTGCTGCAAGAACCAACAGCCGGATGACGTCTAAGTACCGCGAGAACGATTCGTACAAAATGTCATTTCATCTCGCTCTGACAGTTCTAGCGGCGCCGCATGAAGTCGAACAAGCCTATACACATGGAGTGGGCGTGTGTCACAGTAGAATACATGCACACTTGTTTTTTTGTTTTGTTAAATAATTAGTGTACAGTGGCCGCCAGGGGTCACTGCCTTGCAATGAAAGAAAACACATGCAAATAGAAAAAACACCAGCAAATCAAGAAAACATCTTCATCAGTTTGACAACACATACGCTGCAAATATTGCAACACATCCAAATACAGAAATGCGTTGCAAATTCTTACAACACGAACAAAAACAGAAACGCGTTCCAAATCTCACAGCACAACAATAACAGAAACGCGTTCCAAATCTCATAACACGAACAAGAGCAGAAACGCGTTTGTTCTAGATGTATGTGTGTGAGATGCTGATGTGTTAACACTTGTCCTCAACCTCGATCAGAAGGTTATTGTATGATGCAATAATAGATTTTCCACGACATCTATAGCTCAAAGTGCCTTTTTTATTCTAGCAAAATCCACTTGAATAATGTTCAGTCATTTACATTCTTTTCTGTGTGGTTTAGTCTCAAGGACGCACACATCAGAACAAACAATAAACTGCCTCGTCCATAGCGACCGAACTATTCAGAACATGTCCGAACTTGTCTGGGCAGGTCCATAACTCCGCCCACATATTACGTCACCAATAAACTAGCAGGGTATTTTATACAGCCGCCCCCTAATTTGTACAACAAATTAGAATAAAGTAAAATCACACCTGCTGCTAAAGGTTATATACCACTAATCATTTGGTAACTCTGGGAGGACAATGAGTTTGGAAACAGGGCGACTGTAAATGCGGTCCCCAATAGTTACTTCTGCCACTCTAACTGTTCCATCACTGCTGGGAAAAACTTGAGTTATTTTACCAACAGGCCAGTGGGCTCGAGGCAACTGAGAGTCCATAACCATAACTACTTCTCCCACGGATAGGTTGGGTGTAGACTGTCTCCATTTAGGACGATGTTGTAGGGTTGGCAAGTAGTTCTGAATGAACTGTTTCCAAAACTGGTCAGCAATCACTTGGCTATGTCGCCATTGTCTCTTGCTCAGTAAATCTCTTGGACCATAAACCACTTGAGGCAGAGATGCGTCCCGCCGCCCCATGAGCAACAGATTTGGAGTGACCGGGTCAGTGTCCGATATCTCCGATGATACATAACCAAGTGGTTTAGAATTAAGCATTCCCTCTACTTCTACTAGAACAGTAGAAAGAACTTCCTCTGATACAACCTGATCCTTAAGTATCACTCGGAGACAGAACTTAATAGAGCATATTTCTCGCTCCCAGACCCCTCCAAAGTGAGGTGCATGTGGAGGATTAAACTGGAAAGAGATACTCTGTTCGTTTAGTTTTTCTTTGAGTGTTGGTTCAAGGGCAGAGAAGGTAGACTGGAGTTCTCGGTTGTCACCTCTGAAATTTGTGCCCTGATCAGATAGTAATTCGAAGGGCTTCCCACGTCGGGCAATGAATCGACGTAACGCCATGAGAAAGGAGTCTGTATCCATACTGTGTAGCAGGTCTACGTGGAGACATCTTGTGGTGAGGCACTTGAAAATAATACCCCAACGCTTTTCATGTCTTCTGCCTATTTTTACCGTAAATGGTCCAAAGCAATCAACTCCTGTTGACCAGAAAGGTGGCTGATAAAGGCGGAGACGAGCTACAGGGAGATCAGCCATTTTGGGGTTGGCTGGATTACTACGCCATTTCCTACATTCTTTGCACTGTCGTTGATACTTTTTTATGGCCTGCCTGCCTCTCAGTATCCAATAAGTTCTTCTCATTTCGGCAAAGACACGTTCAGGTCCAGGATGAAAGAGCCGATTATCATAATCCTGTATTAGGAGTTTAGTGATGGGGTGTTCAGGTGCGAGCACAATGGGGTGCAAAGCATCAATCTCTAGTTTTTCTGCTCTACGTAGACGACCACCTACTCGAATCAATCCTATTGTTTGGTCATATTCAGGTGACAAAGTGTTTAATCTGCTGTTGGAACTTATTACCTTCCCATTTTGTAGTGCATGGACTTCATTAGGGAAACAGTCCTGCTGGGCCTGTTTCAGGAGGAGGATTTCAGTGTCAATACGTTGCGTGGCAGACATTGAGGGTGCGGCTGCCCCATGCACAGACTGATAAGTAGCTTGCACCAAATCTGCCCATGTAGTGAACTGGTCTGGGGCTGGTAGAGATGATGACGTAGCAGCAACATGAGCACAGAAGAATGATTTTCTTAACTCCTCACCCGTTGAGGATAAGTTGGGCTGTATTGGCCAGTTTTCTCGTGATTGCTGTAGAAAGTGAGGGCCCTGATTCCATTGACATGCTTGAGAGAGATCATAAAGAGATTTGCCTCTTGTAATGTCATCTGCAGGGTTTAGCTTTGAATCTACATATTTCCAACTGTCTGAACTTGTCAATTCTTGTATCTCGGCAATCCGTGTGCCAACAAATACTTTGTAATGACAGGATTCCGATTTAATCCAAGTGAGAACTGTGGTAGAGTCTGTCCATAGAACAGTGTTTTGTATGGGTATGGAAATCTCAGTTAGGAGTTTGGCGAGCTGGGCACCAGTAAGGGCAGCGCACAGTTCTAGTCGTGGTATTGATAACTGCCTCTTAGGGGCCACACGGGACCTAGCCATTACGAAGGAAGTTTGAATTTCCTCTTCATGTTGCAGACGCTTGTATGCAACCGAACCATAAGCACGCTCAGATTCATCACAGAACACATGCAACTCGACAGAGCCACCATCTGAGTTTGGACTGAGAGGGAAGTAGCACCTTGGCATGCTTAATTTGGGCAGAAACCGTAGTTCACTAGTCCAATCTTGCCATTTTTTAAGCATTTCGTCCTCAATGATATCATCCCAGCCTCTTTTCTTGGTCCACAGAGCTTGTACTAAGATTTTAGCCTGGGTGGTATAAGGCAAAATATAACCAAGAGGGTCATATTGGGAGGCTAGTACTCTGTATATATTGCGCATGGTTGGCTCTTCGGGTGATAATTCTTTACTTTTGTAACTCAGACTGTCCGATGTGCAATGCCAAGAGAGCCCAAGAGTGGACTCTTGAGGGTCGGTATTGTGTGCACTCAGGCATAGTTCACAGCTTTCAGACCGTGCCTCCGTGGGTAGGTGTTCGATTACTTCTGGGCAGTTACTGGCCCACTGTCTGATTTCAAATCTGCCATTTGATAGTAACTGTCTCATTTTGTTAACAAGTTGCTTGGCTTGGTCGATTGTAGGAAAGGACTGCAAGCAGTTATCCACATAAAATGAGTGTAGTACTGAGTCCGCTACCTCTTCATTGGTTTCGTGATGGTTAATCACATGATGCTGGAGGGCGTATATGGCACAACATGGACTACATGTAGTTCCAAAGGGTAGAACGCGCCACTCATAAATGTCAGGACTCCTCTCTCTTTCCAGATTCCTCCACAAGAACCGCAGCAATGGCTGATCTTCGGGTAAGAGACGAACCTGGTGGAACATTGCACGAATGTCACCACTGATGGCTACCGGGTACTGCCTGAATCGGAGAAGAACGCCCAGCAAAGATGGACCTAATGTGGGTCCTGGGAGTAGCTGATCATTCAGTGAAACCTGTTGATACTGATAAGAGCAGTTGAATACAACTCTGGCTTTACTGTTGTGGTGTACAAGATGGTGTGGAATGAACCAAGACTCCTTAGTAGCTTTAGCTTCTTCAGGAGTAAGTTTCACTGCATATCCTGCATTCTCCAGTTTTTTTATTTCATTATTATACACCTCTGCCAATTCGGTATTTTGCTGCAATCGCCGCTCTGTGGCTCGTAAGAGGGCCATAACTGATTCCGGGCCAGTATTTAAGACCTTTGCTTCTTTCATGCGGAGAAGAGGGGTTGCATAGCGATATACTCCATCTACCTCCACTCTTTTGGTCTTTGTTTCCAGCACTTTAAGAGCGTTTTTATCCTGCTTGGAATGTGTGCTGTCTTTCAACGTTTGGAAGGGAAGTATGTCTACCTGCCACAACTTTTCCACATGTTGGTATAGATCTTGTGTAGGAGAGCACAACAGGGAGGTGTTCAAGCAGGTAATTTAAGATGGCTGATCCAAGAATGTAGCTGGTCCTTGAATAGCCCATCCCAAATTTGTATTAACTGCTACAGGACTGCCTAATGAGCCCATACAAACTGGGGATATTGGTGTGATAAGTTCAGGGTAATCAGAACCAATAAACAGCAGGGGTTGAACATCCTTGTAAGCAGTAATGGGAATATCCCTGAGATGTTTGAACTTTGCTTTCAACATATCCACAGGGCAGGATTGTTTGGCTAGGTTCAGCTCCTGAGCAGTAAATGCTGTGTGTATCTTGTGCCGAATGTTAGGATCTACAGATGTAGACAATTCAAATGAAACTGATGCACCTTGAATTTCGACTACTTCCTGTCTGATGGTCCTAAGAGCTAATGACTCGACCACGGTTTCCAGATCAAGGTAATTTACTGCTGTAGGGAGAATTATAGTCCTTTCAGACCCATCGTCTAGGATTGCATATGTATCCAGCGTTCGTCCATTATTATGGAGTCTGACTTGAACCACTTTCAACATAACTCTGCCTGAGTGAGTTACATGATCAAGGTAAATTGTTCTGGGTACCGTATTCATGGTAAGAATGCTCTTGTTGATGGTGACTGCTGTTTCATGAAGAACTGTTAAATGCTGTTCACTACAGAAGGTACAGGGCTTTTTCAGGGTACAGTTAGAAGGCTCATGTCCTCTGCCACACTTCCAACATCTGTTGTTATCCTTTATCCAGGTAGTTATTTGTGATGTAGTCAGTTTTCCAAAGTCAGAACAAGAGTTAAGATAATGCGTTTGGCATTTACAGAAGGGACAGTATGGTTTAAAGCTTTCCCGTTTCTTACCCTTTGTCAGATCCTTCTTTGGTTGTGATACATTAACCGAAGCTGAGGGTTCAGCTGTCTGATCCATGCCATAGTAAATTGTAGACTGTAACTTTGGTGGCTTTAGAGTTCTCTGTTCTCTATTCTCATAGCGAGTTCTTTCTGAGCTGTACAGTTCAACTGTTTTCCTGGATATCTGAAGCGCTTGTGATTTTTTCTCAAGCCACTCTGCAAATTCAAGTAGGGTATATGTTTTATCAGTCCCATTCTGGAGAATTCCCTTTGACAGACAATGTTCAATGAAACTATCTCTGTATGATGATGGGAGCTTGGTGAGTAATCTGTCAACATGAGATCCACACATAAGCTCAGTCTTGGAAGGCCCCTCTAATGTATTAAGAAGACCAACTAGAGTACTTGCTGATAAAGCAAAGTCTTCAAAGGCTTGGGCATCTCCAGGTTTTATTGCGGGAGTGCGCAAAATACTGCCAATTTCTCCTTGCACTAGTTGCCGAGGCTGTCCATATCGCTGTTGCAGTGCTTGCATGGCTCGTGTATATGGCATGGGATCATAAATGTACCTCTTTGCTATTTGAAAGGCAGCGGGCAGTTTTAGATGATCAAGTAACACCTGGTATTTGTAGTCTTCTGTCAGATGCGTATGAGGACCTAATACGCTATCAAGTCCCTTTTTTAGCAAAGCAAATTCACTCTCTCTGCCAGATGTGAAGTTGATCAGCTTGGGTTTAGGTATTCCATATGAGGAAGCAATAGCCATCTCTACCATGTTAGGAACTTGAGCTGTTGGCAGTGCAGTATATGAGTATGGTGTAGAATACAACTGGGGCTGAGATACTGCATCTGGTGGTCTGACAGGCTGATAGCCCTGTGAATATGTGTCTGAAATCCGTACAGACTGTCGAGGAGGAGGAGCTGAGAACTGGGGTACATGAGGTTGTGCTATAGCATATGCTGGCAATGAATGAGTTAACCCAGTTAGTGAGAAATTAGGATGTGCAGTATGATACTGCACAGGGTTTACAGTGGGTGCATAAATTGGCTGCTGGCCTACTATCGGTTGGTACACTGTAGAGGTAGACGATACAATTGGTGATGCAATTTGTTGTCTTGCAGACAGCATGTGTGGCTGATATGTCGTCTGCTGACTACCACTAGGCTGTAAGGGAACATGTTGCTGTTGCTGACTCGGCATATATGCCGGTGCAGACTCTGGTCGTGGCTCATATTCCACTACATGATGCCTATGGACTGGGACAGATGCTGGACGAGACGTTGACTGTTGCACCTGAGGTATTAACTGTGAGAACGGACCTGAATGCTGACTAGGTAGCGGCGAGTAAACAACAGGGCTTGATGAGCGTGCAGGAATTTGTGGTGTGGAGTACTTTGTTATTTCAACAGGGGTTGGTGAACCATGTTCAATGTCTGCACCAATAAGAGGCAAGCTAACACTACGTTGCAGTATGGGCTGTTTCTGGATGCCTGAGTGAGGGACTGCTTGTTGATGTCCAACACCTGTGGCATGGGGATGAAATAAACCCTGATGCATGAGTGGTGTACCTTTGCGCTGCTCAAGAGACATTTCCAATGTGCTTTGCAATTCCCTAATTAGCCCCTGTACATTCCATACACTCTCCTCCACTCTACACAGCCTTTCAGTTTCAGTTAATCTTGTCTGAAGCCTCTCAGATGTTGGCGAGTGATATGCCACGTTTAATGCAGGGACAGTTTCATCAGTATGCATATACTTTACATCATCATGAAAGGGGTTTGACACTATATGCTGCCGTGGCTGGGAAGTAAGTATAAAGTCCTCCAGATGTCCAGGAATCCGTCGGATCCTGCTAGGACGGTGTCTCTGTTCTTCCATGTAATCTTGAGATGTTGCCATGAGGACAAGATATCAACATCCGGTGAGATGCTGATGTGTTAACACTTGTCCTCAACCTCGATCAGAAGGTTATTGTATGATGCAATAATAGATTTTCCACGACATCTATAGCTCAAAGTGCCTTTTTTATTCTAGCAAAATCCACTTGAATCATGTTCAGTCATTTACATTCTTTTCTGTGTGGTTTAGTCTCAAGGACGCACACATCAGAACAAACAATAAACTGCCTCGTCCATAGCGACCGAACTATTCAGAACATGTCCGAACTTGTCTGGGCAGGTCCATAACTCCGCCCACATATTACGTCACCAATAAACTAGCAGGGTATTTTATACAGCGTTCCAAATCTCACAACACAACGGAAGTGTTTCAGGGGGGTCACAAAAACTGATTCACCGGTCTGAGAAGTGTTTTCGGTTTACATTCCATTCGTCCGTGGAGCTTTTGTGAGTTTACATCGATCAAATGTAAGTTTTTCTTGTTTATTTTAATATCCTAAATGCATATTTTTTTAGCCTTTCCACTATTATTAGCCTATAGACTCAAATAATTTGACGAAATACATACTAAACTGTGAAACGTTGTGTTAGCTGGCTTAGTTACACAAATATCACTAGATGGTGTTCTAGGAGAACAGTAATAAATACCACATTCTTCATTAAAACAAGTAAAAATAACGTGTGTGTGTGTGTACACGCGTGTATCTATGGGAGGTTTTTGTGCTAATAATAGCTTATTGAACGTCTAACCAAACGTCTTGTGTGTGTGTGTGTGTGTGTGTGTGTGTGTGTGTGTGTGTGTGTGTGTGTGTGTGTGTGTGTGTGTGTGTGTGTGTGTTTTATTTTCAGGCAGCAAACATACTGTGTATAACTATATACAATAGTGTTAATTCAAGTTGTTTTTCATATTTAATTTACACATTTATCAGTTTTATATAATCTCTTTTATTATGTCTCAAACTTGTTTATTTTATATTATGTGTGCTATGTGATTTTACGAATAGTTAACATAATTATTTTGTATTTTGTCTTTTTATTCTTCTAGGAAAGCTAAAGGACCTGCTATTACATTGAGAGCATCCCAACCAGATGCATAGTGTGATATGGTAGCATGATAGAAATGAACTGCAAGAGCCTGTAGAGAGGGAGAAAGTCTTCTGAGAGGAACACCACTGCCTTCCTTTAAACATTTTACAAACTAACGCACCAAAATTAACCAGAGTTTTGTTAGGTAGCTTTAAATTTGAGCTTGGGTCAGACTGGTCTATCATTGTATCTATTCCAGGGGCCGTATTCACAAAGAATTTTAAGGCTAAAAGTAGCTCCTAACTGGCGAATTTAGGAGCAACTCCTAAAAATAATGGGCGTGTCACTCCTAAATTTAGGACTCCTAATTTTTTTCACTAAGAGTAATTCACAAAGCATTTTAGCCCTAAAAGTAGCACCTAAGTCTGGGACAGCTTAAAAGAAGTCGAGAGGACTCCTAACTCACTAAGACCTATTCACAAAAGATCTTAAAATGTCTTAGGTGCTGATCCTCCTTAACATGGACAGTTTCACCAACTCAAAAGCATTGCACATAGGCTACTTAAAAGCACACTTTAATGTAATCATATTGTTTATAACATTTGTTTCATAATTCATTACATTCATGACAAGCAGGAAGTTTTTTAGAATTACATGAAACAATAATGATATTAAATATTAAATATTATAGGCATACCTGTTGCCATGCTAGTCTGTTTAAAGGCTGCAATCTCAACCCTCTACTGCGATTATAATGCATATACCACCGCCTCTCGCATTCGTCCGGGGTCCGCGACATAAGCGGGAATGCTGCATTGATCTGCAACAAATCCTCTCCCCAGTGATGCGCGGGTTGATCCGAAATGAGCGGATGCATGCGGCACCCGCGGTCACGAGTCATCCAAAAATATTTTTTATGATATTCGGGTCGCGTTCGGTCGGGTCGTTTGAAATAAAGATGGCAATTAACTATTAAACAATTACTACTTGCAAAAAAAATGCTGGCCAGGGAGCGGGTCGGGTACACTATTTATTTTTTATTTTTTGCGGTCCGAGTTGCGAGCGGGTTAGTTGAAAACGTTGGTCGGGTGCCAGTTGTTTTGTACATTGACCCGCGCATCACTTTCTCGCATGTCTCACGCTTAGTTTTGCTTGATATCTCAGTGCCGAATTTCCCTTTTATTACGTTTCTTTTGTCCAGCACCAACTGGGCCAGTAGCAGTAACTGATCCTGCATCCATTTGGGCTTTCTTTTTCGTTTTGGCGAGTTCCACCATCATTTATTTATTACATTAGGCAGGCTTCTTTAATATGGGCAACATTTCCTTGCTTTAAGTAGTCTATTTAGGCTAATAGGATGTACATTAATCAAGCAAGTGTTCATGTAATGTCGTTTTATTATTAGGCAATTGGCGGTTTTCATTTGTATTAGGCTTGATTTAATTTAATTTAATTCACGACTTTTCTTTTATATGTGCATTTCGATGGCATTACTATAATTATTATTTTGTATAGGACACAGACATATTTCGATATTGTAATTCCATGATTTGGTGCGTCTGTGTTATGTTCCGCATGACAGCCCTGTCATCTAACAACCAATCACCGTGGTCATTGCGAGGCAGCTCGTGCATGAGAATTGACGTCATCCGTAGCAACGAAGACTCACTCTTAGTTTAGGAGTTATCATTTTTCCTTACTAAAAGTAGGTCTGAAAGGCGTTGTGAATAACTTTTAAGAGAAAACTCCTAGCTAAAATCTTTTAGTGCGATTTAGGAGTACTCTTAGTGATAAGATAAAATGCTTTGTGAATACGGCCCCTGAGCAAGATTTCTACTGCAAACTAAATATAAATTAAATAGTATTAAAAAAAACATTTGTTTACTAGCTTAAAACAACATAACATATAACAAATCACACATTTTGTAATTGTAACACAATTTTAAGTTAAAGTTAAGCATCAGGGCCATAATTTGTATTTTTCATTAGGAACAGCTTATGTTTTGTAGCTCAACTTCTGACAGTTTTGGATGCTGGTAGGTCATAATCTGGTCATACAGAATTACAATGTTAATGTTAATCTTAGAATGGTGATTATTTGTAATTATTTCTCTTGATTCTTTGTAGACCACTGCATTGTATTTCATGTCATATTAGCGGCATATGAAGATGCATAAATTGGATTGACATTAAACATCTTGTTCAAAGATTCCTCTCCTGATTTTCTTACTGGAATCTGGTCCATATTTAGCCACCTCAACCAGCTAAACCTTAAATGTAGTGAAGTTAACTACAACCAGAACATTAATCTTATCGCTTTGACATGTACTGTATGACTTTTATTTGAATTAATAATACAGTTACTATCACATCTTACAATGTTGATACTTCTTTTTAGTTCCTGCTTCGAACTTCTCGTAAAGGACAATGCTGTTAATAAACTTGCAGTAAAGCTGATTGATTGCCTATTTGTTTACTACAAATACCATGGCTATATGCAAACACAGTAAGACAACTGTTTCTTTTCTATCATCCTTGGTAGGTTGTTATTTTCTATTTTTATCAAATTACTTACATTTTAAGATTATAAATCTTGCTGTTTCCTTTTCTTCCCTAAAATGAAAGAGTGTTTTTAAAGGAATTAAAGAAATTATTTTAAATATTCTCTCTTGAATATGCAAATGAAAAAATGCATTTGAAGTTTAAAGTAACACTATGTAGTTTCCATGTAAAAATGACTTATAGCTCCCCCATGTGGTTGAAAAGCGCAACAGTGCCTGGTATCAAACACTCTTCTGCAGGCAGGGGGAGGGGCGGGGCTGTGTTTCCTACCTTCCACCCCCACTTTCAGAGTGTGCTTGTAGCAGCTAGGAGGCTGCTCAGGTTGCAGCAACAGTACAATTTGTCCAATTAAAAGTTGTTCTATCACTGAAATAATTTTAGAGACATTATTTAAAGGTAAAAAAACCTACATAGTGTTGCTTTAAAGCCTTTATTTTCATATGTATAGATAGATACCTGTACAATGACATTCTTCCTTTTTATTGCCACATTACATTAAACTGTGATTGTCATTAAAATAATAAAGTGTGTATATATATTAGGGCTGTCACTTTTGAGAAAAATCAAATTCGAACGGATTTCGAATATGATGCAATGTATCCGAATATATTCGAATATCTATCACCCCCCCCCCCCCTCGCGCAGCATGAAAAAAACCCCACCGTAATGGAGATTCAATCACAAAATTATTAACAGTGACAGTCATACACAGGGTTGTCTGGATTACTTTTTTACTTAATGTTTGAAACAGCAGCTTATTAACTTATGAATAACAAACTTATATATATATATAAAAAAACGATTCAGAACAGTTACAAACAATAGCGTGACAACTGAAATAGCAGCAGGAGTATATAGGCAGACGCAAACGGAATTCGCGCCCGCAGATTTCGGCAAAAGACTCAGCGGAATTCGACGGATTTAATGCCCGTCATTGACAAGCACACATATCCCGCGCTTGAGCGTGTTTGTGAGAAGTAATCTCATTGACAACAAGCACACATACAGCCTATAACCCGCGCGTTTGTGAGCCGTCATTGACAAGTGCATTATCTCTGTGCGTGCTGTTTGCTTGACCGTTTTCAATGATAGAGAGCACAAACCCTTTGATATTTGAGATTAAATTAAACTATAGATGAGTTAAGCAGATCAGTCGACAAATCATCATTTCAAATCCGTTTACAAGACAAATGCTGTTGTTGTTTAATATAAAGTTTACATTACGTTGTAAAAATGATGAAATTATCTTCATACATGCTAATTTCATAATGCGAACGTATTAACACGTATTTTTTTTTTATTCTGCTAAAATATTTAACACTATAAACAATATGCCATTTTATATACAAACTATAATTCTATCTTGACATGCACATGAGGTTCAATTTGATTTCCACTCTTGCGCACAGTTGCTCTCGTCGGTCTCACTCTCAGCCTCCTTCCTATTACGAGGTGTTACTGTAAAAAATGCGCCACACATGGCATTTAAAAAACCGGATGGTTTATTTATAGTTCGAATACGGATATTTCACGTCATGTTCGAATGCATATTCGAATATCGAATAAAAAGTGACAGCCCTAATAGACAGCAATCAACACAACCTCTGTAGCCTAGGCCATTCTTTAGCTCTGATAGAGTTTGTGGGAAGCTTCTTGGTTGGAATTGATGTTTTGCCTTTTCAAAGCTAGTAAGTTGATACCTTTATCACTATTAATATTGCTACTGGAGCAGTCTTCATAGCTGATGTGGGCTTAACATTCCTGTTGGACCTTTGTGATAACATTTAAGAAAGAGTCCTGGACATAACATTTAGTGCTTTCAAGCAAAATACATTTATGTACGTTTCAGTTTGTGTTGGGTTGGCTCTGACTTCCCAGCCAACCATTTGTATAGAGAGCAATACACAGGATCAGCAACAGGCTGCCTTGATTCAGCACATTCTCTGTGGGCTAGTGGTTAGAGCACATGTTCTCCCATTTGGGAGTCCCAGGTTCCAATCCCAAGAGGTGCAGGTGTCCTTCTCCATTGCAGGTTAGGCACTACTTTATCTATGGTAGAGTTTATGGGCAGCTTCTTGCTTGGAAACTCTGATTTGCCTTTACAAATTGAGTAAGTTGATCCTTTTATTACTATTAATATGGCTACTGAAGCAGTCTTCATAGCTGATCATGGATTAAAGTTCCTGTTGGACCTTTGTTATAAAATTTAAGAAAGACTCCTGGACATAACAAGCAAAATGCATTCATGTATGTGTCAGCCTGTGTGGGATTGACTCTAATTCTACCAGCTATTCAAAAGTTTGAGTATAGACAGCAATCAACACATCCTCTGTAGCCTAGGCAATTCTTTAGCTCTGATGGAGTTTGTAGGCAGCTTCTTGCTTGGAATTGATGTTTTGCCTTTTCAAAGCTAGTAAGTTGATACCATTATCACTATTAATATGGCTACTGGAACAGTCTTCATAGCTGATGTGGGCTTAACATTCCTGTTGGACCTTTGTGATAACATTTAAGAAAGAGTCCTGGACATAACATTTAGTGCTTTCAAGAAAAATACATTTATGTATGTCTCAGTTTGTGTTGGGTTGGCTCTGACTTCCCAGCCAACCAACTGTATAGAGAGCTATACACAGGATCAGCAACAGGCTGCCTTGATTCAGCACATTCTCTGTGGTCTAGTGGTTAGAACACATGTTCTCCCATGTGGGAGTCCAGGTTCAAATCCCAAGAGGTGCATGTGTCCTTCTCCATTGCCAGTTAGGCACTACTTTATCTATGGTAGAGTTTATGGGCAGCTTCTTGCTTGGAAACTCTGATTTGCCTTTACAAATTGAGTAAGTTGATCCTTTTATTACTATTAATATGGCTACTGAAGCAGTCTTCATAGCTGATCATGGATTAAAGTTCCTGTTGGACCTTTGTTATAAAATTTAAGAAAGAGTCCTGGACATAACAAGCAAAATGCATTTATGTATGTGTCAGCCTGTGTGGGATTGACTCTAATTCTACCAGCTAACCAAAAGTTTGAGTATAGACAGCAATCAACACATCCTCTGTAGCCTAGGCAATTCTTTAGCTCTGATGGAGTTTGTGGGCAGCTTCTTGCTTGGAATTGATGTTTTGCCTTTTCAAAGCTAGTAAGTTGATACCATTATCACTATTAATATGGCTACTGGAACAGTCTTCATAGTTGATGTGGGCTTAACATTCCTGTTGGATCTTTGTGATAACATTTAAGAAAGAGTCCTGGACATAACATTTAGTGCTTTCAAGCAAAATACATTTATGTATGTCTCAGTTTGTCTTGGGTTGGCTCTGACTTCCCAGCAACCATTTGTATAGAGAGCAATACACAGGATCAGCAACAGGCTGCCTTAATTCAGCACATTCTCTGTGGTCTAGTGGTTAGAGCACATGTTCTCCCATGTGGGAGTCCCAGGTTCCAATCCCAAGAGGTGCAGGTGTCCTACTCCATTGCAGGTTAGGCACTACTTTATCTATGGTAGAGTTTATGGGCAGCTTCTTGCTTGGAAACTCTGATTTGCCTTTACAAATTGAGTAAGTTGATCCTTTTATTACTATTAATATGGCTACTGAAGCAGTCTTCATAGCTGATCATGGATTAAAGTTCCTGTTGGACCTTTGTTATAAAATTTAAGAAAGAGTCCTGGACATAACAAGCAAAATGCATTTATGTATGTGTCAGCCTGTGTGGGATTGACTCTAATTCTACCAGCTAACCAAAAGTTTGAGTATAGACAGCAATCAACACATCCTCTGTAGCCTAGGCAATTCTTTAGCTCTGATGGAGTTTGTGGGCAGCTTCTTGCTTGGAATTGATGTTTTGCCTTTTCAAAGCTAGTAAGTTGATACCATTATCACTATTAATATGGCTACTGGAACAGTCTTCATAGTTGATGTGGGCTTAACATTCCTGTTGGATCTTTGTGATAACATTTAAGAAAGAGTCCTGGACATAAAATTTAGTGCTTTCAAGCAAAATACATTTATGTATGTCTCAGTTTGTCTTGGGTTGGCTCTGACTTCCCAGCAACCATTTGTATAGAGAGCAATACACAGGATCAGCAACAGGCTGCCTTAATTCAGCACATTCTCTGTGGTCTAGTGGTTAGAGCACATGTTCTCCCATGTGGGAGTCCCAGGTTCCAATCCCAAGAGGTGCAGGTGTCCTACTCCATTGCAGGTTAGGCACTACTTTATCTATGGTAGAGTTTATGGGCAGCTTCTTGCTTGGAAACTCTGATTTGCCTTTACAAATTGAGTAAGTTGATCCTTTTATTACTATTAATATGGCTACTGAAGCAGTCTTCATAGCTGATCATGGATTAAAGTTCCTGTTGGACCTTTGTTATAAAATTTAAGAAAGAGTCCTGGACATAACAAGCAAAATGCATTTATGTATGTGTCAGCCTGTGTGGGATTGACTCTAATTCTACCAGCTATTCAAAAGTTTGAGTATAGACAGCAATCAACACATCCTCTGTAGCCTAGGCAATTCTTTAGCTCTGATGGAGTTTGTGGGCAGCTTCTGGCTTGGAATTGATGTTTTGCCTTTTCAAAGCTAGTAAGTTGATACCATTATCACTATTAATATGGCTACTGGAACAGTCTTCATAGCTGATGTGGGCTTAACATTCCTGTTGGACCTTTGTGATAACATTTAAGAAAGAGTCCTGGACATAACATTTAGTGCTTTCAAGCAAAATACATTTATGTACGTCTCAGTTTGTGTTGGGTTGGCTCTGACTTCCCAGCCAACCATTTGTATAGAGAGCAATACACAGGATCAGCAACAGGCTGCCTTGATTCAGCACATTCTCTGTGGTCTAGTGGTTAGAGCACATGTTCTCCCATCTGGGAGTCCCAGGTTCCAATCCCAAGAGGTGCAGGTGTCCTACTCCATTGCAGGTTAGGCACTACTTTATCTATGGTAGAGTTTATGGGCAGCTTCTTGCTTGGAAACTCTGATTTGCCTTTACAAATTGAGTAAGTTGATCCTTTTATTACTATTAATATGGCTACTGAAGCAGTCTTCATAGCTGATCATGGATTAAAGTTCCTGTTGGACCTTTGTTATAAAATTTAAGAAAGAGTCCTGGACATAACAAGCAAAATGCATTTATGTATGTGTCAGCCTGTGTGGGATTGACTCTAATTCTACCAGCTATTCAAAAGTTTGAGTATAGACAGCAATCAACACATCCTCTGTAGCCTAGGCAATTCTTTAGCTCTGATGGAGTTTGTGGGCAGCTTCTGGCTTGGAATTGATGTTTTGCCTTTTCAAAGCTAGTAAGTTGATACCATTATCACTATTAATATGGCTACTGGAACAGTCTTCATAGCTGATGTGGGCTTAACATTCCTGTTGGACCTTTGTGATAACATTTAAGAAAGAGTCCTGGACATAACATTTAGTGCTTTCAAGCAAAATACATTTATGTACGTCTCAGTTTGTGTTGGGTTGGCTCTGACTTCCCAGCCAACCAACTGTATAGAGAGCTATACACAGGATCAGCAACAGGCTGCCTTGATTCAGCACATTCTCTGTGGTCTAGTGGTTAGAGCACATGTTCTCCCATGTGGGAGTCCCAGGTTCAAATCCCAAGAGGTGCAGGTGTCCTTCTCCATTGCCAGTTAGGCACTACTTTATCTATGGTAGAGTTTATGGGCAGCTTCTTGCTTGTAAACACTGATTTGCCTTTACAAATTGAGTAAGTTGATCCTTTTATTACTATTAATATGGCTACTGAAGCAGTCTTCATAGCTGATCATGGATTAAAGTTCCTGTTGGACCTTTGTTATAAAATTTAAGAAAGAGTCCTGGACATAACAAGCAAAATGCATTTATGTATGTGTCAGCCTGTGTGGGATTGACTCTAATTCTACCAGCTAACGAAAAGTTTGAGTATAGACAGCAATCAACACATCCTCTGTAGCCTAGGCAATTCTTTAGCTCTGATGGAGTTTGTGGGCAGCTTCTTGCTTGGAATTGATGTTTTGCCTTTTCAAAGCTAGTAAGTTGATACCTTTATCACTATTAATATGGCTACTGGAACAGTCTTCATAGCTGATGTGGGCTTAACATTCCTGTTGGACCTTTGTGATAACATTTAAGAAAGAGTCCTGGACATAACATTTAGTGCTTTCAAGAAAAATACATTTATGTATGTCTCAGTTTGTGTCTGCCTTGGTTCAGCACGTTCTCTGTGGTCTAGTGGTTAGAGCACATGTTCTCCCATGTGGGAGTTCCCGGTTCAAATCCCAAGAGGTGCAGGTGTCCTTCTCCATTGCCAGTTAGGCACTACTTTATCTATGGTAGAGTTTATGGGCAGCTTCTTGCTTGTAAACACTGATTTGCCTTTACAAATTGAGTAAGTTGATCCTTTTATTACTATTAATATGGCTACTGAAGCAGTCTTCATAGCTGATCATGGATTAAAGTTCCTGTTGGACCTTTGTTATAAAATTTAAGAAAGAGTCCTGGACATAACAAGCAAAATGCATTTATGTATGTGTCAGCCTGTGTGGGATTGACTCTAATTCTACCAGCTAACCAAAAGTTTGAGTATAGACAGCAATCAACACATCCTCTGTAGCCTAGGCAATTCTTTAGCTCTGATGGAGTTTGTGGGCAGCTTCTTGCTTGGAATTGATGTTTTGCCTTTTCAAAGCTAGTAAGTTGATACCTTTATCACTATTAATATGGCTACTGGAACAGTCTTCATAGCTGATGTGGGCTTAACATTCCTGTTGGACCTTTGTGATAACATTTAAGAAAGAGTCCTGGACATAACATTTAGTGCTTTCAAGAAAAATACATTTATGTATGTCTCAGTTTGTGTTGGGTTGGCTCTGACTTCCCAGCCAACCAACTGTATAGAGAGCTATACACAGGATCAGCAACAGGCTGCCTTGATTAAGCACGTTCTCTGTGGTCTAGTGGTTAGAGCGCACGTTCTGCCATGTGGGAGTCCCAGGTTCGAAACCCAAGAGGTGCAGGTGTCTATCTCCAATGCCAGTTAGGTACTTCTTTATCTATGGTAGAGTTTATGGGCAGCTTCTTGCTTGGAAACTCTGATTTGCCTTTAAAAATTGAGTAAGTTGATCCTTTTATCACTATTAATATGGCTACTGAAGCAGTCTTCATAGCTGATCATGGATTAAAATTCCTGTTGGACCTTTGTTATAAAATTTAAGAAAGAGTCCTGGACATAACAAGCAAAATGCATTTATGTATGTGTCAGCCTGTGTGGGATTGACTCTAATTCTACCAGCTATTCAAAAGTTTGAGTATAGACAGCAATCAACACATCCTCTGTAGCCTAGGCAATTCTTTAGCTCTGATGGAGTTTGTGGGCAGCTTCTGGCTTGGAATTGATGTTTTGCCTTTTCAAAGCTAGTAAGTTGATACCATTATCACTATTAATATGGCTACTGGAACAGTCTTCATAGCTGATGTGGGCTTAACATTCCTGTTGGACCTTTGTGATAACATTTAAGAAAGAGTCCTGGACATAACATTTAGTGCTTTCAAGCAAAATACATTTATGTACGTCTCAGTTTGTGTTGGGTTGGCTCTGACTTCCCAGCCAACCAACTGTATAGAGAGCTATACACAGGATCAGCAACAGGCTGCCTTGATTCAGCATATTCTCTGTGGTCTAGTGGTTAGAACACATGTTCTCCCATGTGGGAGTCCCAGGTTCAAATCCCAAGAGGTGCAGGTGTCCTTCTCCATTGCCAGTTAGGCACTACTTTATCTATGGTAGAGTTTATGGGCAGCTTCTTGCTTGTAAACACTGATTTGCCTTTAAAAATTGAGTAAGTTGATCCTTTTATCACTATTAATATGGCTACTGAAGCATTCTTCATAGCTGATCATGGATTAAAGTTCATGTTGGACCTTTGTTATAAAATTTAAGAAAGAGTCCTGGACATAACAAGCAAAATGCATTTATGTATGTGTCAGCCTGTGTGGGATTGACTCTAATTCTACCAGCTAACCAAAAGTTTGAGTATAGACAGCAATCAACACATCCTCTGTAGCCTAGGCAATTCTTTAGCTCTGATGGAGTTTGTGGGCAGCTTCTTGCTTGGAATTGATGTTTTGCCTTTTCAAAAGCTAGTAAGTTGATACCTTTATCACTATTAATATGGCTACTGGAGCAGTCTTCATAGCTGATTTGGGCTTAACATTCCCGATGGACCTTTGTGATGACATTTAAGAAAGAGTCCTGGACAAAACATTTAGTGCTTTCAAGCAAAATACATTTATGTATGTCTCAGTTTGTGTTGGGTTGGCTCTGACTTCCCCGCCAACCATTTGTATAAAGAGCAATACACAGGATCAGCAACAGGCTGCCTTGATTCAGCACATTCTCTGTGGTCTAGTGGTTAGAGCACATGTTCTCCCATGTGGGAGTTCCAGGTTCAAATCCCAAGAGATGCAGGTGTCTTCTCCATTGCCAGTTAGAAACTACTTTATCTATGGGTAGAGTTTATGGGCAGCTTCTTGCTTGGAAACTCTGATTTCTATTAATATGGCTACTGAAGCAGTCTTCATAGCTGATCTCGGATTAAAGTTCCTGTTGGACCTTTGTTATAAAATTTAAGAAAGAGTCCTGGACATAACAAGCAAAATGCATTTATGTATGTGTCAGCCTGTGTGGGATTGACTCTAATTCTACCAGCTATTCAAAAGTTTGAGTATAGACAGCAATCAACACATCCTCTGTAGCCTAGGCAATTCTTTAGCTCTGATGGAGTTTGTGGGCAGCTTCTGGCTTGGAATTGATGTTTTGCCTTTTCAAAGCTAGTAAGTTGATACCATTATCACTATTAATATGGCTACTGGAACAGTCTTCATAGCTGATGTGGGCTTAACATTCCTGTTGGACCTTTGTGATAACATTTAAGAAAGAGTCCTGGACATAACATTTAGTGCTTTCAAGCAAAATACATTTATGTACGTCTCAGTTTGTGTTGGGTTGGCTCTGACTTCCCAGCCAACCATTTGTATAGAGAGCAATACACAGGATCAGCAACAGGCTGCCTTGATTCAGCACATTCTCTGTGGTCTAGTGGTTAGAGCACATGTTCTCCCATGTGGGAGTCCCAGGTTCCAATCCCAAGAGGTGCAGGTGTCCTACTCCATTGCAGGTTAGGCACTACTTTATCTATGGTAGAGTTTATGGGCAGCTTCTTGCTTGGAAACTCTGATTTGCCTTTACAAATTGAGTAAGTTGATCCTTTTATTACTATTAATATGGCTACTGAAGCAGTCTTCATAGCTGATCATGGATTAAAGTTCCTGTTGGACCTTTGTTATAAAATTTAAGAAAGAGTCCTGGACATAACAAGCAAAATGCATTTATGTATGTGTCAGCCTGTGTGGGATTGACTCTAATTCTACCAGCTATTCAAAAGTTTGAGTATAGACAGCAATCAACACATCCTCTGTAGCCTAGGCAATTCTTTAGCTCTGATGGAGTTTGTGGGCAGCTTCTGGCTTGGAATTGATGTTTTGCCTTTTCAAAGCTAGTAAGTTGATACCATTATCACTATTAATATGGCTACTGGAACAGTCTTCATAGCTGATGTGGGCTTAACATTCCTGTTGGACCTTTGTGATAACATTTAAGAAAGAGTCCTGGACATAACATTTAGTGCTTTCAAGCAAAATACATTTATGTACGTCTCAGTTTGTGTTGGGTTGGCTCTGACTTCCCAGCCAACCATTTGTATAGAGAGCAATACACAGGATCAGCAACAGGCTGCCTTGATTCAGCACATTCTCTGTGGTCTAGTGGTTAGAGCACATGTTCTCCCATGTGGGAGTCCCAGGTTCCAATCCCAAGAGGTGCAGGTGTCCTACTCCATTGCAGGTTAGGCACTACTTTATCTATGGTAGAGTTTATGGGCAGCTTCTTGCTTGGAAACTCTGATTTGCCTTTACAAATTGAGTAAGTTGATCCTTTTATTACTATTAATATGGCTACTGAAGCAGTCTTCATAGCTGATCATGGATTAAAGTTCCTGTTGGACCTTTGTTATAAAATTTAAGAAAGAGTCCTGGACATAACAAGCAAAATGCATTTATGTATGTGTCAGCCTGTGTGGGATTGACTCTAATTCTACCAGCTATTCAAAAGTTTGAGTATAGACAGCAATCAACACATCCTCTGTAGCCTAGGCAATTCTTTAGCTCTGATGGAGTTTGTGGGCAGCTTCTGGCTTGGAATTGATGTTTTGCCTTTTCAAAGCTAGTAAGTTGATACCATTATCACTATTAATATGGCTACTGGAACAGTCTTCATAGCTGATGTGGGCTTAACATTCCTGTTGGACCTTTGTGATAACATTTAAGAAAGAGTCCTGGACATAACATTTAGTGCTTTCAAGCAAAATACATTTATGTACGTCTCAGTTTGTGTTGGGTTGGCTCTGACTTCCCAGCCAACCATTTGTATAGAGAGCAATACACAGGATCAGCAACAGGCTGCCTTGATTCAGCACATTCTCTGTGGTCTAGTGGTTAGGGCACATGTTCTCCCATCTGGGAGTCCCAGGTTCCAATCCCAAGAGGTGCAGGTGTCCTACTCCATTGCAGGTTAGGCACTACTTTATCTATGGTAGAGTTTATGGGCAGCTTCTTGCTTGGAAACTCTGATTTGCCTTTACAAATTGAGTAAGTTGATCCTTTTATTACTATTAATATGGCTACTGAAGCAGTCTTCATAGCTGATCATGGATTAAAGTTCCTGTTGGACCTTTGTTATAAAATTTAAGAAAGAGTCCTGGACATAACAAGCAAAATGCATTTATGTATGTGTCAGCCTGTGTGGGATTGACTCTAATTCTACCAGCTATTCAAAAGTTTGAGTATAGACAGCAATCAACACATCCTCTGTAGCCTAGGCAATTCTTTAGCTCTGATGGAGTTTGTGGGCAGCTTCTGGCTTGGAATTGATGTTTTGCCTTTTCAAAGCTAGTAAGTTGATACCATTATCACTATTAATATGGCTACTGGAACAGTCTTCATAGCTGATGTGGGCTTAACATTCCTGTTGGACCTTTGTGATAACATTTAAGAAAGAGTCCTGGACATAACATTTAGTGCTTTCAAGCAAAATAAATGTATGTATGTCTCAGTTTGTGTTGGGTTGGCTCTGACTTCCCAGCCAACCAACTGTATAGAGAGCTATACACAGGATCAGCAACAGGCTGCCTTGTTTCAGCACATTCTCTGTGGTCTAGTGGTTAGAGCACATGTTCTCCCATGTGGGAGTCCCAGGTTCAAATCCCAAGAGTTGCAGGTGTCCTTCTCCATTGCCAGTTAGGCACGAGTTTATGGTAGAGTTTATGGGCAGCTTCTTGCTTGGAAACTCTGATTTGCCTTTACAAATTGAGTAAGTTGATCCTTTTATTACTATTAATATGGCTACTGAAGCAGTCTTCATAGCTGATCATGGATTAAAGTTCCTGTTGGACCTTTGTTATAAAATTTAAGAAAGAGTCCTGGACATAACAAGCAAAATGCATTTATGTATGTGTCAGCCTGTGTGGGATTGACCCTAATTCTACAAGCTAACCAAAAGTTTGAGTATAGACAGCAATCAACACATCCTCTGTAGCCTAGGCAATTCTTTAGCTCTGATGGAGTTTGTGGGCAGCTTCTTGCTTGGAATTGATGTTTTGCCTTTTCAAAGCTAGTAAGTTGATACCTTTATCACTATTAATATGGCTACTGGAGCAGTCTTCATAGCTGATGTGGGCTTAACATTCCTGTTGGACCTTTGTGATGACATTTAAGAAAGAGTCCTGGACAAAACATTTAGTGCTTTCAAGCAAAATACATTTATGTATGTCTCAGTTTGTGTTGGGCTGACTCTGACTTCCCAGCCAACCATTTGTATAGAGAGCAATTCACAGGATCAGCAACAGGCTGCCTTGATTCAGCACATTCTCTATGGTCTAGTGGTTAGAGCACATGTTCTCCCATGTGGGAGTCCCAGGTTCCAATCCCAACAGGTGCAGGTGTCCTTCTCCATTGCCTGTTAGGCACTACTTTATCTATGGTAGAGTTTATGGGCAGCTTCTTGCTTGGAAACTCTGATTTGCCTTTACAAATTGAGTAAGTTGATCCTTTTATTACTATTAATATGGCTACTGAAGCAGTCTTCATAGCTGATCATGGCTTAAAGTTCCTATTGGACCTTTGTTATAAAATTAGGAAAAAGTCTTGGACATAACAAGCAAAATGCATTTATGTTTGTGTCAGCCTGTGTGGGATTGACTCTAATTCTACCAGCTAACCAAAAGTTTGAGTATAGACAGAAATCAACACATCCTCTGTAGACTAGGCAATTCTTTGGCTCTGATGGAGTTTGTGGGCAGCTTCTTGCTTGGAATTGATGTTTTGCCTTTTCAAAGCTAGTAAGTTGATACCTTTATCACTATTAATGTGGCTACTAGAGCGTTCTTCATAGCTGATGTGGGCTTAACATTCCCGATGTACCTTTGTGATGACATTTAAGAAAGAGTCCTGGACAAAACATTTAGTGCTTTCAAGCTAAATACATTTATGTATGTCTCAGTTTGTGTTGGGTTGGCTCTGACTTCCCAGCCAACCATTTGTATAGAGAGCAATACACAGGATCAGCAACAGGCTGCCTTGATTCAGCATATTCTCTGTGGTCTAGTGGTTAGAGCACATGTTCTCCCATGTGGGAGTCCCAGGTTCAAATCCCAAGAGGTGCAGGTGTCCTTCTCCATTGCCAGTTAGGCACTACTTTATCTATGGTAGAGTTTATGGGCAGCTTCTTGCTTGTAAACACTGATTTGCCTTTACAAATTGAGTAAGTTGATCCTTTTATTACTATTAATATGGCTACTGAAGCAGTCTTCATAGCTGATCATGTATTAAAGTTCCTGTTGGACCTTTGTTATAAAATTTAAGAAAGAGTCCTGGACATAACATTTAGTGCTTTCAAGCAAAATACATTTATGTATGTCTCAGTTTGTCTTGGGTTGGCTCTGACTTCCCAGCCAACCATTTGTATAGAGAGCAATACACAGGATCAGCGGTTAGGCACTACTTTATCTATGCCTTTATCTATGGGCAGCTTCTTGCTTGTAAACTCTGATTTGCCTTTACAAATTGAGTAAGTTGATCCTTTTATCACTATTAATATGGCTACTGAAGCAGTCTTCATAGCTGATCATGGCTTAAAGTTCCTGTTGGACCTTTGTTATAAAATTTAAGAAAGAGTCCTGGACATAACAAGCAAAATGCATTTATGTATGTGTCAGCCTGTGTGGGATTGACTCTAATTCTACCACCTAACCAAAAGTTTGTGTATAGACAGCAATCAACACATCCTCTGTAGCCTAGGCAATTCTGTAGCTCTGATAGAGTTTGTGGGCAGCTTCTTGCTTGGAATTGATGTTTTGCCTTTTCAAAGCTAGTAAGTTGATACCTTTATCACTATTAATATGGCTACTGGAGTAGTCTTCATAGATGATGTGGGCTTAACATTCCTGTTGGACCTTTGTGATGACATTTAAGAAAGAGTCCTGGACATAACATTTAGTGCTTTCAATCTAAATACATTTATGTATGTCTCAGTTTGTGTTGGGTTGACTCTGACTTCCCAGCCAACCATTTGTATAGAGAGCAATACACAAGATCAGCAACAGGCTGCTTTGATTCAGCACATTCTCTGTGGTCTAGTGGTTAGAGCACATGTTCTCCCATGTGGGGTTCCCAGGTTCCAATCCCAACAGGTGCAGGTGTCCTTCTCCATTGCCGGTTAGGCACTACTTTATCTATGGTAGAGTTTATGGGCAGCTTCTTGGTTGGAAACTCTGATTTGCCTTTACAAATTGAGTAAGTTGATCCTTTTATCACTATTAATATGGCTACTGAAGCAGTCTTCATAGCTGATCATGGCTTAAAGTTCCTGTTGGACCTTTGTTATAAAATTTAAGAAAGAGTCCTGGACATAACATTTAGTGCTTTCAAGCAAAATACATTTATGTATGTCTCAGTTTGTGTTGGGTTGACTCCTACTTCCCAGCCAACCATTTGTATAGAGAGCAATACACAGGATCAGCAACAGGCTGACTTGATTCAGCACATTCTCTGTGGTCTAGTGGTTAGAGCACATGTTCTCCCATGTGTGAGTCTCAGGTTCAAATCCCAAGAGGTAGAGTTGTCCTTCTCCATTGCCAGTTAGGCACTACTTTATCTATGGTAGAGTTTATGGGCAGCTTCTTGCTTGGAAACTCTGATTTGCCTTTACAAATTGAGTAAGTTGATCCTTTTATCACTATAAATATGGCTACTGAAGCAGTCTTCATAGCTGATCATGGCTTAAAGTTCCTGTTGGACCTTTGTTATAAAATTTAAGAAAGAGTCCTGGACATAGCAAGCAAAATGCATTTATGTATGTGTCAGCCTGTTTGGGATTGACTCTAATTCTACCAGCTAACCAAAAGTTTGAGTATAGACAGCAATCAACACATCCTCTGTAGCCTAGGCAATTCTTTAGCTCTGATGGAGTTTGTGGGCAGCTTCTTGCTTGGAATTGATGTTTTGCCTTTTCAAAGCTAGTAAGTTGATACCTTTATCACTATTAATATGGCTACTGGAGCAGTCTTCATAGCTGATGTGGGCTTAACATTCCTGTTGGACCTTTGTGATGACATTAAAGAAAGAGTCCTGGACATAACATTTAGTGCTTTCAAGCAAAATACATTTATGTATGTCTCAGTTTGTGTTGGGTTGGCTCTGACTTCCCAGCCAACCATGTATATAGAGAGCAATACACAGGATCAGCAACAGGCTGCCTTGATTCAGCACATTCTCTGTGTTCTAGTGGTTAGAGCACATGTTCTCACATGTGGGAGTCCCAGGTTCATATACCAAGGGGTGCAGGTGTCCTTCTCCATTGCCAGTTAGGCACTACTTTATCTATGGTAGAGTTTATGGGCAGCTTCTTGCTTGGAAACTCTGATTTGCCTTTACAAATTGAGTAAGTTGATCCTTTTATCACTATAAATATGGCCACTGAAGCAGTCTTCATAGCTGATCATGGCTTAAAGTTCCTGTTGGACCTTTGTTATAAAATTTAAGAAAGAGTCCTGGACATAACATTTAGTGCTTTCAAGCTAAATACATTTATGTATGTCTCAGTTTGTGTTGGGTTGACTCTGACTTCCCAGCCAACCATTTGTATAGAGAGCAATACACAGGATCAGCAACAGGCTGCCTTTATTCAGCCCATTCTCTATGGTCTAGTGTTTAGAGCACATGTTCTCCCATGTGGGAGTCCCAGGTTCAAATCCCAAGAGGTAGAGGTGTCCTTCTCCATTGCCAGTTAGGCACTACTTTATCTATGGTAGAGTTTATGGGCAGCTTCTTGCTTGTAAACTCTGATTTGCCTTTACAAATTGAGTAAGTTGATCCTTTTATCACTATAAATATGGCTACTGAAGCAGTCTTCATAGCTGATCATGGCTTAAAGTTCCTGTTGGACCTTTGTTATAAAATTTAAGAAAGAGTCCTGGACATAACATTTAGTGCTTTCAAGCAAAATACATTTATGTATGTCTCAGTTTGTGTTGGGTTGACTCTGACTTCCCAGCCAACCATGTGTATAGAGATCAACACACAGGATCAGCAACAGGCTGCCTTGATTCAGCACAATCTCTGTGGTCTAGTGGCTAGAGCACATGTTCTCCCATGTGCAAGTCCTGGGTTCAAATCCCAAGTGGTGCAGGTGTCCATCTCCAATGCCAGTTAGGCATTACTTTATCTATGGTAGAGTTTATGGGCAGCTTCTTTCTTGTAAACTCTGATTTGCCTTTGCAAATTGAGTAAGTTTATCCTTTTATTACTATTAATATGGCTACTGAAGCAGTCTTCATAGCTGATCATGGCTTAAAGTTCTTGTTGGACCTTTGTTATAAAATTTAAGAAAGAGTCCTGGACATAACAAGCAAAATGCATTTATGTATGTGTCAGCCTGTGTGGGATTGACTCTAATTCTACCAGCTAACCAAAAGTTTGAGTATAGACAGCAATCAACACATCCTCTGTAGCCTAGGCAATTCTTTAGCTCTGATAGAGTTTGTGGGCAGCTTCTTGCTTGGAATTGATGTTTTGCCTTTTCAAAGCTAGTAAGTTGATACCTTTATCACTATTAATATGGCTACTGGAGCAGTCTTCATAGCTGATGTGGGCTTAACATTCCTGTTGGACCTTTGTGATGACATTAAAGAAAGAGTCCTGGACATAACATTTAGTGCTTTCAAGCAAAATACATTTATGTATGTCTCAGTTTGTGTTGGGTTGGCTCTGACTTCCCAGCCAACCATGTATATAGAGAGCAATACACAGGATCAGCAACAGGCTGCCTTGATTCAGCACATTCTCTGTGTTCTAGTGGTTACCGCACATGTTCTCGCGCGCGGGAGCCGAAAATAGTTAAAATTAACTTCCCTTAACTTTTCCCATTCATTTTCAATGGTAGTGCTTACAGTTTTTTTTATTCGCTTTGGTACTATTTTCACAAGTAAGGTGTACATTTTCAAAACTCTTAGTACAAAAAACCAAACTGATCACACTTGTAACGCAGCTAGTCATTCTTTCAAAACCTGATGTAATGCTTTCAGTAAGTTGCACATGTTTTCAGTCCACATAATCATTGTTTCAAATGCAAGATTATTGTAATATGTAATGAGAACATTTGGTTTAATCACCGAAACACAACGGTATGATCTTCTTTCAGTTTAGTACTTTTAACAATCAGTTCATCCAACAGCAAACAATGCAAGATACATGTTTCAAATCAGCCTTAAAAGTGCTGAAATAATATGCTACAGTACTATAAAATACATATTACACAGTTTCACATTAGGCAATACACTTACATTACCCAACATTTACATAATCTATAATTTCCAAAATATCCATCCTATGTGTAATCAAGTGAAGGATCAATGAAGACATCCTCTACAATCATTTGAGCAAAATACAGTAGTTTTTATTTTTCAGATATAATTGTAACATAGCTATACTTTCTATAATGTAACATTTAGTGCACACATTACATTACAGTAATTTGGATCAAGCCTGTCTTGAGCATTTGGCCGTAGATTTTCGTTCACCTCTTTGACCTCTCTGTGGGTGCCCATGCCCACCTCTCTGACGGATCCCTTGTCCAAAAGATCTTATTCCTTGCTGTCTGTCCTGCTTCATGTTGAAATAAATTGCCAGTGTTTCACCCCCACTTTTACAGTAAACTGTATCTACTGTAATGACCAACTTTGGTTACCACTATGTAAAATCAATTAGCAATAAAGAGTATTTTATCATGTGTGGTTACACATAATTTATATGTTCGTACAAACACAGGTTTTATTTCTGTAGTTCTCAAAATCCATATACTGTATATTGCTGAAATGAAAATATATAGGTTTACCAAATGGTTCAGTGATTAACCATTAAGATCAGTTGGATTTAGTGATGGTCAAATGTATTTACGCAAATGAGATGAGAAGCATATCAAAAGTATTGAGAGCATTGCATTGTGAAAGACAATTACTTCATATGAAAGGTATTTCTTTGATGACACAATGATTAAGTGTGGTGAAAAAGTGAATGTATAATTTTGTGTGTTGTACTAAGTCAATTGAACATGTGATTAAATGTTTGAAAAAACGGACTATTTGATGATCTGCCTTGAGTTTTGTACTAACAGTTGTGAAATTTTACCACATACTTGTGAAAATAGTACCAAAGCGAATAAAAAAAACTGTAACACTACGGATGCGATATACTTTTGGCCACACGAAGACATCATGGCGCTGTTTCGTATTTTCCGTGGCGGGTAGTTTAAGAAGCCCAGTGTTATCTGATTCGCAGTGGACCTGTTTTACAATCGGAAAGGTATTTGTTTACCCAATTATCAGTACAACAAATATTTAATGTCTAAACTACCTTAAAGGGGACATATTATGAAAATCTGACTTTTTCCATGTTTAAGTGCTATAATTGTGTCCCCAGTGCTTCTATCAACCTAGAAAATGTTAAAAAGATCAACCCAATAAGTTAGTTTTGGAAAATGATTTTCTGCAAGCATGTGAAAAATAGGTCATTGTAATTTGGCCCTTATTGTGATGTCAGAATAAGGTAATACCGCCCCCTTTATCTGCACTATCCAACCACAGCACAACCATTTAGTATGGAGAGAAAGAGAGAGATAAAATAATTCACAGCACAATTGAGTTTCAATTGCAACAAACCACCATCATCGTGATCAGTGGTTGCACTTCATCCGCTCATTTGCATTTTAAATGACACACCCAAAACGGCACACTTTTGCTCAGACCTATTTTAGACTTAGTTTACATCTTTAAAAAAATCTCATAATATGTCCCCTTTAAAACAGATTTTACCAATGGTGACTGCTTTAAATAACACATTTCGCCCGACAAACCACCGAAAAGGTAAGTGAATGCTATACTTTAGCAATACTAGCTTACTGTATTATATATACATTATCATTAAAACATTTTATCATTTAAATTGCATGTATATTGTCATGCAATCGTATTGTAAATTGTGTTGAATGGTGTGTGACGATAGCAAACAGTAAACCAAACTATTATAAAAATACAGTAAACGAAACTTATAAAATAAAAACTCTAATAAAACACAGCTGTAATTTTATAAGGGTATATTTGTGTTTCAATGTTTCATGATTGATCTTACTATGTACCTAAATAGAATGTAAAAAAATTATATGTTAACAGTTCATTATGATGTAGTACTTATATTTTAATGAGGCAATGTATATTACACACACATATATTACATTTAAGTGATAAAAAATAATTACGTACGTGTGTGCAATTTAATGTTCTAATAGACGAATAACATGTTATTATGGAAAAAATTATAAATAATTAAACACAGTATAATAGTCAGTAAAAGAGAATATTGATTAACACTAATCAGCTCTTTGCACAGCAGGATGAAGGTGAATGTCATCTTCCAGGCAAGATAAAAGTGTTTCAGAAAAGACCAACTGCAGCAGTGCCTATCTCGGAAAAAGAGCCAGCGTCAGTGAAACTTGGTTCTTTGGCCTTGCAGCATCTGCCTCTCATCCTCCAGGTTTGTTGACAGTACTGTTGAGTACATTAGGTCAAATTGAAATGTGTAATTGTGGGATGACATATGATTTGCATCTTTGCAGAGAGAAACTGATACACACACAGAGACAAACTGACACACATGCACACAGAGACAAACTGACGCACAGAAACAAATTGACACATACACGCACACAGAGAAAAACTGACGCACACGCACACATTGACAAACTGACACATACACACATACAGAGACAAACAGAGAGAGAGAGGGGTCAGAGAGAGAGGTCATGCACTGCTGAGCTCCTGCTACTGTATAATATTTTATGCTAAAAACCATCATCAAAAACAGAATACTTGGGATTTTCTTGGATATTACCCTCTGGATTATAATTGCTGATATCATCATCACAATTTGGACCAATTTCTGTCTTAAAAAACTAAAATTCTTGGAATAAACAGCCAGGACACTACACAAAGGATCCTGCAGCAACCTTGACAGCGAGGGAGACCACAATCAACAGAGAAATTACAAGTGAATTTCAACTACCCAAAACTCCATTGGATTTTTAGGATTTTTTGATTCTACTGGATTTCATTGCTGGATTTTAAGATATCTTAACTTCAAATACAAACTCTTGAGAAGATCTACAAATTTTTAAAGATCATAGCAACAAGGATTCAAAGATACAACAAAGAGCTACCAAAACAACCTGACCATATCGGTGAACAGTAAGTCTCTCTAAATGTATTGGCTACTGTGAAAGCACCCAGGCCTAACAAAAGGCTAAATTTTCCTCTGAAAGGACAACAGTCTGCAAACGACCCATCTAATTACAAATTTTCACGACCGCCATCTGGAAAATTTCAATAACTAAATACAGCAATACAGACAATAATGGATGGAGGTAACACATCAGCGGGATGGGACCCCAACACCATATACCCTGATGATGTAACCAGCGAAACTGCAAGAAAGAAATTCAAAACCAAACTGATCAAAGAATCCCCAGAAACACTTAAAGCAGACTTTATACAAGTGAACAAGAGGAACGTAAAAGCAGACCTGCTTTTCCACACAGAACACCCAAACGCCTGGCATTCAGCACTTTGCTCTGCCTATAAAGATCTTAAAATGGGTGGAAACAAAGCAATGAGACAATTATATCTGGACACTACACCTAAATTCAACATCAACCTATATTATAATGGCACTGTTATGATCCAGGGCTCTGAGGACAGACTGGAACAATTTGAGAGAGACTTTGCAGGCCTGAAAGCTCTAGCAGAGAAGGAGAAGTCATCCCTCCCCCCAACATCATCATCAGCTGCAACAACAGCAGATGAAGAAATCACAGCTCACCTGCACGAAAACACACAGTTCCCCCCACACACCAAGATCAGCAGTGTCAATCCAACAGATTCAGGAGTGCCTCTCACAATTGGAGATGGAAATTGCTGAATTTAAAGAAAGCAAACTCCAAGAATCTGACACACACAACCAACCCAGCAGAGTCCCCAAAAACGCACCAGTCAGACCTCACAGCGATCTCAAAAACCACAACCACCAAAAACTGCCATTCTAATAGCCTCGAATGGCAAATTCTTACACAATCAGAAGCTCTTCCCCAAACATGCGGTTTGCAAATTTTGGTGCCCCACAACCAACAGCGCACTCCAGCTCCTCCACCAATCCACTCTGCACAACCCACAGAACATTGTCATACACACCGGAACAAATGATCTGTACAACCAGAGAGAAAAAGTCGCTGACAGTGTTGTAAGAGTGGCTGAGAAGGCTCGCCAGGTATTCCCACAAGCCAACATCACCATCTCCACATTACTTCATAGGAAGGACTACCCAGCTGGCCTGATCAACAGCATAAACCAGAAGATCACCTCTGCATGCTCCAGCCTCATGGCAATCAAAGTTGCACACCATCCTAGCCATACAACAGAGGACTTATACGACCATGTGCACCTATTGGCGCTTTTCCATTGCATAGTACCCCACGGTTTAGTTTAGTTTGGGTCGGGTCAGCTCACCTCACTTTGGCGTGGCTAGCTTTTCCATCGAGTTTAGTATCACTTCGGAGTGGGAGGGATTATAGGCGTGTCATTATATTTACCCTGCCTACTGCTGTGACATCATACAAGTGAGAGTGTTGTTGTACATTCCCATACATTCATTTATTTCTCAGTCTGCCACAAAATTAAAATTGGCCACCACAAATAGATGTTTGCACATCGCGTTTATAAGTACCTCTGTCTCACATGACAGTTTCTGTTCAAACACTCGACCCGTGGCGTCAGTCGACGGCGCTCCGCTGACCCTCATTCAAGTTGCATTTAAGCATATATAATGCTGACGTGCACGTCGCGAATGTGCCGCCACAAACTGCAAGTCTGGAAAAAACTGTTATGGTGTCCCGGATTCTCAACCTGCGGATGTTTTTCATCGCTAAAAGGGTGTTTGGAAACTTATAGCAGAACACGGATAACATCATGTTTGCTTGAGACAGCGCAAGCTAGCAGTAATCTAAAGCTAATATTTACATTATAGCGATGACGCTTCTCTCAGACCAATCAGTGACCTACAGTGTTTTCGCGTCACGTTTGGTATCAGCTCGGGTCGCTTGGAACCCCAACCGAGGTGGTACGAAAAAAAGTATCGGGTACTACGTACTGCACCCAATGGAAAAGCTCCCAAAAGTAAGCTGACCCGACACAAACTAAACTAAACCGTGGGGTACTATGCAATGGAAAAGCGCCATAAGCCAAGAGAGTGTACGTATCTTTGCTAAAAACCTAAAAGATGCAGCCCTTGGTAGAAAGACACAACCCTCTTCCTCACAACATCCTCGCACAAGACCTAACAGCCATGACAGTAACCAGCATACGACTTCAAAGAGGCATCTACAAACCAAAATCTCTCCCATCAGAGCAGAGCAAACAACATCAAAACAGACTGAAGGCCAACCAAGTACTTCTCTGCTCAGCCTCAGTCAATCTACAAATATGGACACTTCTACCTATCAGCCAGAAGCTACAGACAGAGCAACACAGCCAATCTCACCATCACAGCAGTCCACATATGCTGAGATTACAAAGGGCAAACAACACACTGGCTCCTCAGACATTACAGAAGTGAGAAATATCCTACACCTCATCTGTAAAATGCTAGCGTAAGGCAACTGGACTACCAAAACACATATTTTTACCTCACAATGGCATCCTTTACTATAAGCTCTTGGAATATCCAAGGCCTCTACTCCTCAACATTAGGGGCCAAAACTCTAAAAACAGAGTTCCTAAAAAATATTAATAATCAGGACATCATTATTCTACAAGAAACATGGTTCAGATCGGACACTGACACTCGCTGCCCTTCGGGATACATAGAAATAATATTGTCATCACTTAAGAACTGCAACGTGAAACGTGGAAGAGACTCTGGCGGCATTATCATTTCGAGTTCGGTTTATTTTCAGGAATATATGGCCTCTCGGCCCAAAATTCCACAAATATCATACCATGGCGGACAATCTCTTTTTCATTCCTTGATATATATACAGTGCCAATCGCCATGCATACACAGAATCACACATACTTGAGACATCTTTGTGGACATCACCTACAAGAGTAAATTCACTTAAATATTTCTCACGTAGATCTATGTACAAAGGACAAACATACAAAAAGTGCTTCTCATCTTCTATCACAGAAATTTTTGTTAAATTACAATAATGACAGATTCTTTCTGCAACTGGTGTATTACTCCATCTGCCCGTTTCTATAGCTAGCTGATGACCTGAGCATCTAAACAGGAGCAATGACCGTACCAGTTGCACGTTACACACAGATGTAATGTAGCTCTCTTGTATTAACAAAGACTTGCATTGTGAGTACATGTTTAGTTTGTTATTTTCTAAAACTGCTGCATACCACGCCTCATGTGCTTTTTCTTTCAATCTTTGATTCAAAACTGCCGTAAATATTCTTATATCACCTACACTTTGGGCCTCCCAAGCAGCAGAAAAACCATAAAAATTCAATAATACTTTAATATTGGTAACCCAAGTTTTTCTACCTACTTTATCCAATTCCAATAGCATATTGTAACATTTTTTGGGATAACGATAATCAAGCATAGACACTAATTTTACCCAATACATAATACACCTTTTCATATAACATGACAATGCAAATCTTCCTAAGTCACCCAAAACAGCTACATTGCTTACACTTGAACTAATACACAGAAGTTTTTTACAAAAAGATACTTAAACATTCTCAATACATTCTACTGGCTCATAGCCCCAGATTTCACAACCATAATACAGTATAGGGGCGACCATGCGATCAAACAAAAACAGGGCTTGAGTGTAGCTAATTTTTTGCTTACGAACAAACCTTAGCAAAGAAAACATTGCTTTCTTGCCTTGGTTTGCTAGATGCTGTCGGGTTTTCCACCATGACAATTTTGGTGTAAACCACATACCCAGGTATTTGTAACAGTTAACTACCTCTATTTGCTCATCAATAAAATACCATTTCTCATTTTTATTTAGATGCCCCCCTCTTCTAAAAATCATAATTTTTGTTTTACTCAAGTTCACTCTCATACCATAAAGATTACTTAACATTATCATTTGGTACAAAGAGACTTTAAAAAAATGACTTATTTGTACAGAAAAAGGATTCAACACACATCTGGCTTAAACTCAAAAGAGGCATCATAGACTGCGATAAGGACCTTTATATCTGTGCAGCCTACATACCTCCATCAGAATCACCATAATCACCAGAATCACCATCATAGGACAATCTCTTTGATCAGCTTCAGATGGAAACCAGCCAATTTCAGGCTGAAGGAAACGTACTGTTATGTGGAGACTTTAATGCCCGAACAGGCTCAGAACCGGACATTATAGACACTCATGGGAATAATCATATACTGAAAACAAACATGCTTCCCATTCCCACCACTACAACACGAAACAACCCTGACAGTACAGTTAACAAAAATGGTAGGGAGTTGGTGTGTCTCTGTCGAGGTTTGGGCTTATATATGCTTAATGGTAGGATCCAAGGTGACTTTTTAGGTCGATTCACATACTGCTCATCTCTTGGTGCTAGTGTTGTTGACTATGCCATTACAGACCTAGACCCCTCCCTATTACGAGCATTTACAGTGAGACCACAGTCTACCTTATCAGACCACTGTCAAATAAACTTGTTTATAAAGAGAACACAACAAACTCATAGAAGCGAACAAAAGCCCTGCAATTTGACCAAATTGAACCCAACATTTAAATGGTCCCCAAACTCTGAAACCGAATTTATTAGTGCAGTTAGCTCCAAAGACATTTCCAACTTAATTAATACATTTAAAACAACAAAGTTTATGACTAGTAAAATCGAGGTAAATGCTGCAGTACAACAAATAAATCATATCAAATCATCATTATGAAAGATGCGCAATCAAAGCGAACTTACTCCATACAAACAAAAAAACTAAAGTAAAATCTGGAGATGAAATCTGGTTTGATAATAAATGTAAAACGTCTTCGACAACTCTCCAACCAAAAACACAGAGATCCACACAAACCAGAAATCAGACAAAACTACTGCGAAGCACTTAGGGATTACAAAAATACAATTCACTACAAAAAACAACAACACCTCAATTATACTCTCAAAGAAATCCAAGACTCAATTCATAATAATCAATTCTGGGAAAAATGGAATAGTCTAAACAAAAAACAAAACCAGGACATACCCATACAAAATGGAGAATTATGGAAAGACTATTTTAAAAACCTATTTAGGGAAATCTCCTCAGATAGTCTTACACCTGATCAAAAAAATTTACAAAGCAAACTATAACAATTGGAATCCATCATTAAAAACAACCAAAACCCTTTAGATTACCCGATTAGCTTAGAAGAACTAAAAGAAGCATTAAAGAAATTAAAACCCAGAAAGGCATGTGGTTTAGACAACATCAGAACAGAAATGTTGAAACACAGTCCTGCAGAAATGCAAGAGGCACTTTTAAAAATGTTTAATTTAATCCTACAAACTGGACACTTTCCTGAAACCTGGAGTAAAGGTTTAATACACCCGCTATATAAAAGCGGAGACAAATTTGACCCCAATAACTACAGAGGCATTTGTGTAAATAGTAATCTAGGGAAGACTTTCTGTGGTATCTTAAATGCTCTGATTCAGGCCTTCCTTACCAAACACAACGTTTTAAGTAAAAGTCAGATTGGATTTTTACCAAACCACCGCACCACGGACCACATTTACACACTACAGACGCTAGTCAATCAACACGTTCATCATAAAAACAAAGGCAAAGTTTATGCATGTTTCGTTGACTTTAAAAAAGCATTCGACTCGATATGGCACGACGGCTTATACTATAAAATTCTACAATCAGGCATAGGAGGAAAAGTATATGACATCATTAAATCCATGTACTCAGAAAACAAGTGCGGAGTTAAAATCGGTGACAAAAGAACAGAATTTTTCAGTCAAGGGCGTGGGGTGAGACAGGGCTGTAACTTGAGTCCAACTCTATTTAACTTATATATTAATGAGTTAGCAGTGTTACTGGAACAATCTAGCACACCCAGTCTCATCCTAAACAACTCAGAGATTAAAGCTCTTCTGTATGCAGATGATCTGGTGCTATTGTCAGACACTGCACAAGGTTCACAGCAACACCTGGACCTGCTGGAGAAATACTGTCAAAACTGGGCCCTGACGGTCAATCTGAAAAAAGCAAGATTACAGGATAACAGATACACATTTACTTTAGGAAACACTGCACTAGAACACACCTTACACTACAACTATCTCGGGTTAAAAATCAGCGCACCAGGCGGTTTTGGTCTCGCGGTAAATGCACTTAAAGAGAAAGCTAGACGAGCATTCTATGCCATCAAAGGCAAATTTAAACAAACAGACATTCCTGCTACAGTTTGGTGTAAAATATTTGATAGTGTAATAATGCCCATAGCTCTGTATGGTTGTGAGGTTTGGGGTCCACAATGCCTAACAGATTACTCCAAATGGGACAAACATCCAATGGAATCATGCTGAATTCTGTAGAAATATTTTAAGAGTTCAGAGAAGAACACCTACTAATGCATGCAGTGCTGAATTAGGCAGATATCCCCTAATAATACACATCCAAAAACGCTCCCTTAAATTCTGGTCACACTTAAACTCAAGTCCCCCGAACACACTTCAATATGAAGCCCTTAAAACCCAAGAGAAGAGACCTAAAACCAGTCCCATCTGTCAACTGGCTCTAAAACTCCAGACCAGCACTAACGAACGCAAACAAACCACAATAAACCAAATCATTAAAGAAAGTCAAACTTTATATTTGGATCATTGGGATAATGAAAGTAAAAACCAAAGTAAACTAGAATGTTATCGGTCACTAAACAGAAAATACAGTCTGTCAGAATATCTCTCCACAGTTAGAGATGTAAAGCAGAGACGAGTCCTCACTAAATACAGACTCAGTGATCACAGTCTGGCAGTAGGCCGACATAGACAAACATGGCTCCCAAAAGAAGAGTGTCCATTGTGACAGTGACGAGATCGAGACAGAGACACACTTTCTCCTTTACTGTGGTAAATATAAAGAGCTTAGAGAAAAACACAAAATGTACATTTGTGTACTTCAAATGTTTATATTTCAAAGTCTGCTTTATATTGTAAATATCCTCTGATTCTATTTTATTCTATTTGCAGTACTTCATCCATCATCCAGCACATTAGCTTAATTGCACCATAATGTTTGTTACTATTGTGTTATTGTATGTTTCTTGTTTGATGTATAATGCTTGGCAATATTGTAAGTAACACAATCATGCCAATAAAGTTCTTTAAATTGAAAATTGAAATTGACAAACTGACACATACACTCACACAGAGACAAACTGACACATACACGCATACAGATACAAACTGACACATACACTCACACAGAGACAATCTGACACATACACGCATACAGATACAAACTGACACATACACTCACACAGAGACAATCTGACACATACACTCACACAGAGACAATCTGACACATACACGCACACAGAGACAATCTGACACATACACGCACACAGAGACAAACTGACACATACACGCACACAGAGACAAACTGACACATACACGCACACAGAGACAAACTGACACATACACGCACACAGAGACAAACTGACACATACACTCACACAGAGACAAACTGACACATACACTCACACAGAGACAAACTGACACATACACTCACACAGAGACAAACTGACACATACACGCATACAGAGACAAACTGACACATACACTCACACAGAGACAAACTGACACATACACGCAAATTGACACATACACGCATACAGATACAAACTGACATAGGGACAAACTGACACATACAAGCAAATTGACACATACACGCACACAGAGACAAATTGACACATACACTCACACAGAGACAAACTGACACATACACGCACACAGAGACAAATTGACACATACACTCACACAGAGACAAACTGACACATACACGCATACAGAGACAAACTGATACATACACTCACACAGATACAAACTGACACATACACGCATACAGAGACAAACTGATACATACACTCACACAGATACAAACTGACACATATAGTCCAGTGCGACTTATATGTTTGTCCTCTTCAAAACGTATTTTTGACTGATGTGACTTAAACTCTGGAGCGACTTATAGTCTGGAAAATACGGTACACGTATCTGGTAGCCAGATACCATTTGATAAAGTCAACTTTTTAAAATAACTTTCTTTGTCTGTGTTGCTTAATCTGCTCGTGTAGCTTCACTGTAAAACATTTCTGTAGAAATTATAGTATTACTGGGTTTTTCTGGCAACTAGCTGCCAGTAACTTACTGTAGATTTTACATTTATGTTATTTACTGGCAAGAGTTTGTCAAAGTTAAATAAACATAAAACATTTTCAGTTGTTATCTTCTACATTTTTTTACAGTGTAGACATGCTGCTGATTCTCGCCTTGCTTCCGTTGCTTCCCTTTTCATTGTGTACAAACAGTAAAAGGGTCTATTTACGCCATATATAAGCATTGTAAAAGTAATGGGGTTCAGAATTAAACCATTCATTTGCTGAATGGTAAAATTTGTAAAATTTGAAAACATTTACCTGTTTTGTTTCGTTTTTCAATAAAACTTTTAATATTTGATAAAACATTTATTTATGCATTGCTATTATTATTTGTGTAAGTTTAAAGGCCATTGTAGCCTAAGTGATTGGCTTTAAACAATAAAAAAAATGTTAGGGCAAAAGTTTGTGTACTGAATTTTTTGTTAAATCATAATACATTTCTTTCTAAAGCTACATTTTGTATTTCTTTCTTTCATTATCACAGCTAAATTTCACAGCCATCATGTATTAAATTCAATTAAACAATATAATCGCCCTAATTATTTACTTTTAAGTAACGTTGTGTTGCTTTTCCCCAGTATTTAATTATTAATTAATATTATTTGGTAATTATTTAATACATTTTGCTTTTGACTAAGATAAGCAACACCCTGAGCTTTTGTAAAACTGTACAATGTCAGGTTATAAGTGATAGGATTTTTTTCTTACTTGTTTTACTTTTCATTCATTGAATCCAAAAAACAAATTACAGGACAAGTTCGGCATTTTAGACTTAAAGCCCTGTTTTCAGATTGTTTATGATGAAATAGAATGGTTTTGACTGAAATTTAGACACATCCGGCTGCCCTGAGAATTTCCGCGTGTTTGTGTTTCACCTCACACCTCTACAATGGGTTTAATGGTGCACTGGAACAATCCTTCCTAAAATGCATTAAACTTTCGTTTACAAAGACGTGAAACTCACCGAGTGGTCAGGGGTGTTCACTGATATGCTCACACAAAAATCGCTGCAAAAGATGCTTTCCAACAGCTGTTTTAGCATTCGTTGTTAACTTGTGGACCTATTTTTCCAAACGCCTCACACCCGTACATTCTTCCGCTTAGAGCTTGAATAATAAACACTCCAGCCCAGGTGGTGGCGCTAATCTGCCATTGCCAATTGCAAGAATAGAAACAAAGTTCCAGGCGCGGAGTAATACCGTACCTCACAGGACATCTAATACAAGTCAATGGAGTTGGTAAAAACTACGATAAAACCTGTTGGAATGCGTCTTTTGGAGCGATTTTTGTGTGAGCATATCAGTGAACACCCCTGACCACTCGGTGAGTTTCACGTCTTTGTAAACAAAAGTTTAATGCATTTTAGGAAGGATTGTTCCAGTGCACCATTAAACCCATTGTAGAGGTGTGAGGTGAAACACAATCACGCGAAAATTCTCAGGGCAGCCGCAAATGTCGAAATTTCAGGTCAAAACCATTCTATTTCACCATAAACAATCTGAAAACAGGGCTTTAAGTCTCAAATACCGAACTTGCCCTTTAAATCCCCAATCTGCGACATAATGCTTTACAATAATTTTAAATAATAAAAGAAATATACAAACTCCATGACAAAACAACGATGTGCATGTGCTTAATCCTTAGTCCTGAAACTATGCATTCAACACAAATCTAGTGAATTTATTTAAAAAACCTAAATTAAGTGAATCCAGTACATATTTCCAAATTACAATTGAAATAAATTCTATTTTTTTTGTCAACATTACAGAGAATTGTTTTTATTTTGTTACGGTTATGACTAATGGGGGGGGGGGTAATGTAAAGTCTACTTTACTGTAAAGTGTTCGTTCCATTCTGTTAAATATAATTTCATAATATATATATAAAAAATGTCTATACTATGCAGCACATAATTGATGTTAGATTTTATGTGGAGTGTCGATCGACTGTTGCATTAACTATAGTATTTTAAAGAAAGAAATAGATCAATAAAACTACATACAAGGTTTGTTTTCTAAAAACAAAGCACAGTTTATTAAACAAACAGCCCATATCAAGAAAACAACATTTCTTGTTTTTAAGCAAATTGTACACACAGGCTTCTATACAATCATATTGCGGGGATATACAGTTATGAATATGCATGGAGTAGATCTGGCTATATTCTTAATAAGAGATCTCATGAGAATAGATAGAGGTTTCATCTTGGCCTCATTGGTTTTTCAGCTTAGTTAAACTAGTAACTGCCCCAAACCATTTGCTGTGACATTCTGATGTTACTGTATGTTGTTTGTTTCAAATGTGGTGATATTAAACTGAGCTAAACCCATATGATGATATCGCAAAGGTTATTAATAAAGAGTAGAAATATCATACAGCAGGTACTGATGAGGGTAAATACAAGAAAAATCCAAACTATGTCAAAGTTACGGTGACATTATGGATGTGTAGATTGTCCCTATGCAGTATTCACAGGCATGTCATGCTGTATTTGCTTTATTCTACACCGCTGTGTGAACATTCACTAAACCTGACAAACCAAGAGAAAAAAATACTATAAAATCAGCTGTTAGCATGTGATGTTTTGCCATTTAAAATAAATTTAGGGTATTCAACCTTTCACAGTAGTACTTTACAGCAGTTAAGGCCTGGGACACACTAGACAGTTTTTACATATTAAACGATTTTAAATCCATGGGAGACCACAGACATAAAGACAGTGTCAAATGATTTTTAACAATATAACGCACACACTGGATGACCGTGAGACCACCACACACGTGACTGTAGAAACGATTTCAAAGTGACACGAAATCTAACAGAAACTCGAGAATAAGTGTGACTTAATTTTTTTTATGTTGTGGTAGTTCTTGCATAACGCATTGTAAAAGCAGTTGTATGGTTACCTAGTCGATATTCTTTGTCAATACTCATCTTTCATGTCATGTTTGTGGTTGTCTTGTTTTAACTATAACAGCATGCAACATCCAGTTGATCACACGCACTTATTGGCTATTGCAGCCCGATCAATAGTTTTTGATATTTACGGTTTAGGATCGGGGAGGACCGGAAGCAGCAAAATAATTGCAATGACACCACACACCAGAGGTTTTTGGACAAAATAAATGGCTGTGGTAATACACTATAATGGGGTGATGCCAAGGGGTTAAAATGAATCTTCACATGTGTGGCCTGCCTAAAGCCTCATTTACATTAGCAGGGACTAGCAGTAGCAGAACGACGCAATCTCGTTGATTTCAACGGAAGCTTGGAGACTTCCAGTGACACGAGCGACAGTGAACGTTGGCGACCTGATGGGGTGTGAAGAAAATTAAGAAAAGTTTAAATTTATGCAAATGATGAGCAGCTTTCCGGAGCGACTACCAATGAGAGTGATGCTGTGGCGTTTACGTCATCCGTCTTTCGTCAGTTACTGGAGTGGACATTACTTGTTTATTACAACCAGATTTAGAAACGCCTCCTAACGGCCTCACTGAAAGAGATGAGCGACACTCAGCGACACAAGTCACTTGTAATGCATATGTTTACTGATTTGGTCACATAATCTGCAAGAGTTTATGAATGTGATAAAATTGTGCGTTGTGTGTCAAAGATGAGAGATGACTGGTGTAACATTCAGTTCGACATACCGTACTACATTGAGAACTATTGTCAAAGAGTCAAATGTAAATGTCTGATGGAGAGCCTGGACATTTACACAATGTATTCATGTGTTAAAATGATAAATAAGAAAATAAGTTTAAGGCTTTGGGGTTTCTTCCTGGGCAATGGGTGGGATTTTTTTTAAATAAGTGCTGACCAGTAATAACTTAAAGGCGGAGTCCACGATGTTTGAAAAACGCTTTGGAAAAGGAGACGGGCCGACTACCAAAACACACTTATAGCCAATCAAATCAAATCAAATGCCGGGTTGCGTATGTGTGGGGCGGTTCTATCAACAGAAGGTCCAGATTCTATTGGGGTAGGGGCGTGTTTGTTTAGGTGATTTCAAATATCAACACTGGCTTTCAAACATCATGGACTCCGCCTTTAAATGAAACAAGTATTTGTAGACAAATCAAGAAAAACAAACAAACACAGTTAAAACATTCTTGGTATTTTTAAGACATTGAAAACTCTCGTCATGACGCCAGACTATGAAAACTAAATATAATATATATCATTGGGATGTTTATTTATTTCGTTCTTCATGCAGGTATATTTGCACATGAATTATTTTGTACCCATCATATTTTACACTTTTTAACTATCATAATGAATTTGTGAAAAATAGATCTGCTGCATGTAAAGATGATGGATTTGTAAAGATCACTAAATGTCTCTTAAAACACTGGTCCTACCTAAACATTTCTGCTTTTATTGACCCCAATATATTGAAGGTTTAGTTTGCCATAAAAGGAAAATTCTGTCATCATTTTATTTAATTATGTTAATATTATTTTTGTCATGCATGGATATTTGAAGCTTTGCCCTGTTCCCATTATCAAAATATCTCCCGTCATATAGATTCAGAACAACACGAGTGCTTAAACGATGGCAGAACATACTTTTTTTGATAAACCATTCCTATAATACCCGTGAACTCAACTAAACCTGGTACATCACAAAACTACAGGTCTGTATAAAACTCTCAAAATCTGTAAACACATCATCCTAAGCTTTAATTACAATGATGTTACTATTTCTAGTTATACAATTCCCAAAATTCCAATGTTGTATTACAATCTATGATTCACTAAGAGTCTTGCATTCCTTAAATAAATCCATGTGATTTCCTTCAAAAGTGTCAGGTCAGAGCGATGAACTTCCACCCTGTAGAAAACACCACATAAGTGCACAACTGATATGAAATAAAGTACATTTTCTTCATGTAATATACTGTAATGGTCTCTTTCAGCCGCCCATGCTCATAAGGTGTGACCCATTGTGCTGCTCACAAGTCCTTTAACGTTTGTCACAGGTCTGACGTCATGGAGCTGTTTGCGTCTGTCTATAAATGAAGCGAGTCTGACGGTGTCCAGTGGCGTTTTGGAGTAATCCCCACTATGAGCGCTGACCCAGGGGTGCTGCAGGCACGTGGCCGAGCTCGGCCTTTTCCTTGGGTCCTGGTTAAGTGCGGACACGATGAAGTCTTTGGCGGCCTGGCTGACCCCACAGAAATAGTCCTCTGGAAAGCAGAAGTCCAGCCTGCAGATGTTGACGCAGGTCTCCTCCAGACTTTCGTCTAGAAACGGGGACACACCGCTGAGCATTACGTAGGCCAGCACCCCTACGCTCCACACATCTGTGGACAGGGAGACCGGGGTGCCCTGGATGAGTTCTGGGGCAGCAAACTCAGGGTTCCCCAGGAGGAGATGCACATAGCGGTGACTTGAGACCTGTATAGCATCACCCAGATCTGTGAGCTTCACACATGGCACTGGCACGTGGAGGTCCACTAACAGGTTTTCAGGCTATAGAAGGGGAAAGAGTTAAAATTACTAGAGGCATTAAGGACAACATACTTTTTTAAGTTCACTAGATTTTTAAAATAATTTCACAATCATAGAAAACACACGGAGAAAGGAAGTCATATACAAGCGGCAACCTTTCGGTCTCTCTCTTGATCCATCACAGAAATGACTTAAACCACAATTAATCGACTAGAGACAGGCTCAATCCCATAGACCCCCCAGGTTAAAATGCCCAACTTTACAGCAGAAAAAAATATGTTTACAGCCTGGTACAAAAAGTGGTTATGGTCTATATGGCTAATTTTGCCCTTCAGGACAACTGTGAGGGTGGGAATTTTTTGTAACACATCTGTTTAAATTATAATAAGCCTTAAAGTTCTGCATAATTAAGGGTACGACAGGTGGATTGCAGCTGATGTCACTACCACCGAGCTAGGCGGGCATAGTTTCAGCAACCAGGCACCTCAACTACACTTAAAAAAAAATGGTGCTAAAGCATGACTATAGCACCACTTATGGTTCAACATAGCACAATATGGTTCACAGGTTCTACATAGGTGATGTTTATGGCACTAAAAATGGTTTCCCTATGATTAAGAGCCAGTGAATCAGTGCTATTTAGCACCATTTTCTTTTAGAGTGCAATCACATTCCGCCTCTTTGCCCATTTTTATTATCCCGGGGTGACACGTTGATAGCTTTGCCCACTTTGGGCTTTAAAAATATGCATCAGTCTGGTTGGTAAAGTAACTAATGACTTGCTAATAGCTTCCATCTCAGGCTCCCTGTCCCTTTTTATTCTCTTGGATCTTAGTTCTGCCTATTGATCATGCATTGTTACTTGATCGTCAGGAAACTGTATTTGGTTTGACAGAGACAATTCTTGGCTGGTTTATGTCCTATCTGACTGACCACAGTCAATTTGTTTTTATGGGTGGCTATAGGTCCAAAGTTGGTTCTGTACATGCTGGTGCCGCACAGGGGTCAGTAATGGGTCCCTTACTTTTTAGTATGTATATTTATCCACAATTACGTAGATCTCTAGATCTTAACTATCACTTTTATAATGGGGTGGTGATGGCGCAGTGGATAAGACCTGGGTTCGAATCCACTGTGACACACCATTGTGTCCCTGAGCAAGACATTTAACCCCTAGGTGCTCCAGAGGCGTGCAACATATAGCAATTGTAAGTCGCTTTGGATAAAAGCGTCATCTAAATGAATAAGTAAGTATGTAGATGCATTCGATACATAGATTTATATCCATTTAAGGTCTGGTCAACATGTGGACATTGTGCATCTTTCTAACTTTATTACTGAGATCAAGATTTGGATGTCTAATAATTTTCAGTCCTTAAATGACTCTAAAACGGACATCATCTTCTCATTAACTGGGAAATGCAGGTGGTTCTCTTACTCTGTCTGTTGATGGTGTCGCCCTGGAGTTTCAAAGTTTCAAGAGTTTCAAACTAAAAAGCTTGGTGTCATCTTGGATGCCACGCTGTTATTTGAGCCTTTTGTTCTGAATACGGTTAAGACATCCTTTTATCACCTCAGACATATAGCAAGCTTATGTCCTATGTTGTCCTTTGTTGTGTCTGAGAAGTTGATAATTTTTTTGTCTTTTCCTGTCTGGACTATTGTAATGGTCTTCTAGTTGGAGTATCTTCATGATTACTCAACAAACTTTAATATTTACAAAATTTGGCTTCCAGAGTACTGTCTGGGGTCAAGGGCTGGTGATCATTATTACCCCATGTTTTGAAGTCTTTTCATTGGATCCCGGTCAGGTATCGTATTAATTTTAAAGTCCTCATGTTAACTTACTGTACAATGCTTGAATGATCTGGATCCTCAGAACCTGACTGATCTTTAAAAGCCTTTCACTTTATGTCAAAATCTGCGTTCCTCTCAGAGTGGACTCTTAGTTGTTCCTAAAATACAGCTTCGCTCTAGGGATGATAGAGCATTTTTTTTTTTACTATGCTCCTAAGCTTTGGAACTCTCTTCCAGCGGATATCAGGGAAGCAAATACTTTAGTGATTTTAAATTTCTTCTTAAAACATTCTATTTTAGGATTGCTTTTACTTGATTAATATGTATTTAAATGTGTTGTTTTCTCTTGAATTGATGATCCATTTTGGCGAAAATGACAGACTATGCAGATTTTTGTCAATGTTTTGAAGAATACCAGTTTATACTGCAGATATCCTTAAGGCTAACATTTCAAAATAAAAACCTCATTTTTGTTTTCATGAGGACTTTAAAGAGTTTTTTTTCTGTGCAGTTGCTCAAGCCATTGCTAGGGTGTTCTGGGTGGTTGCTACTTGGGCAAGTCAAACAAACCCACCCCAAATCAGAAAGTTTCTGGTTTGATCAAAGGACAACCACCAGTAAACTTTATGTAATAGACCGTTTTACCTTGAGATCCAGGTGAGCTACTCTGCAGGTGTGAAGGTGCTGTAGAGCTTCCAGTGTGTCTTTAATGAAGAACGCCACCTTCTCCTCCATCAGCTCATCATGAGCAACCAGATAATCCAGCAGACGGCCGTCCTCAACACTGAAATACAATCACATCATTTAGTTCAATATTTAAAACATTCACTCATTCTTTATTGCTGAAAAGTCCATAAAATAATGTTGTTAAAATTTAGGAAAAGTTTAATCAGTGCTGTAATGAAGTAACCCAAGAGAACACTCATATCAATAACATGTTATATGTTGCCATATTTTAATGTAGTACTCAAATGAGCTCTTTTTGGTTAAAATGATAAACTGTACAGGTGTGCATTTCTTAAAGTTCTGCGGTTACCAATAGAGCTTAATGGTAATAACGACCATAGTTAGCTAACAGTGCTTTTGGGTAACATACCTCAGATTAGTTGTCTTAATGGAATTACTCACAGTTCAAGGATCAGTATGTAAGCTGTTGGGGACTCATAGGTATCAACTAGCGCCACCAGCTGGGGATGTTGGACATGACGCAAGATGTCGGCCTCATGTGCCACCTGGTCTTTTTTCTGCATCTTCTTATTGACGAACTTTACAGCCACTTCCCTTTTACTTGCTTTACTCAAACACTTCTTTATTACAGAGAATCGACCCCTTCAACAGACCACAGAAAACAATCCATTCAATTTGATTTATATACACATTTTGCATTGCTACGAAACATCTTAACGGCAAATAGATTTTAGCACAGGAACTGATTTATAAAAACAGGATTGTAATGGAACTGTTTAAGGTCAAAACTGTTTACCGTCCAATTTCACATAGTTCTGTAAAAGCTGATTCAAAGTTGTCTTTCCACTGGATGCCAGTGCCGTCATACGTTGAGGCTTGAAAGAGAAAAAACAACATTATTTTTTTCAGAGGAATAAACAAGAATAGAATGGCATTTCATTGAATGTAACTGAAGTATTCACCGGTGCTGGGTAATGTCACCATGTTTGAGGGCTCACTGGGTGGACTGATGCCCCAGGGGTTACTGGCACTGATCCTGAACTGGTAGTGTCCACCAGGAATCAGATTCTCAATCTTCACACACATGTCTGAGGTGGAGACCACCGACTGCTGCCATATCAGAGAGTCTGTTCACAAACACACACACACACAGATAATAGTTGTTACAAATTATTTAAAAAAAAATTCACCTTTTCTCTAATCCTTACAAATAAAAGGGCTGTTGCTATGCAATATTTGTACTTCTACTGTATATAAAAATCTTCTTTGTTATGCTTGGCTTCATGAGTAACTACATTACACCTTAAGTTGTTGAACTCTAAATATTAAAAAAAATGTAAGCAGTCCTATGTTGAGGCGTTTGATGTTTGATGTTAAAGTTGCAATGAAATTAAAATAAAAAACTGTAATTTGTTTTTGAACTTTGTGGTATTTTTTTTTTCAAATGACTTATCTGTGAGCTTCATTATTTCTTTAAAATTCATGTGCCCGAATAATCTTTAATCAAAAACGCAAATCTCCTCCCCTCCTGGAAATGATCTTTCTTTACTTCCGGTCATATGGTTTGGCAGGTGGGCGAGTCCAGGAAAATAATTCTTCTAATTTCAGACCACCAGTCACCAGCTATGTCAAGACAATTACTACTTCTGATTCTTTGTGACTTTAATGAATGGTCTCGCTGGACAAGAAAGGGGGTTTTGTGTTGTCAATTTCACATTTACACATACCACAACCGTTTATTTTAAAATAGCAATACTCTAATTACAATAGATTTCTCATGTAGTAATTTTCTTAGTGAATATCTGTGATCGGTGTCAAGCGGAGATTGCTGGGATTTTACAGCCGTGTAATTATTTACCTTCCTGTCTGTATTCCACAGTGTAGCTGGTGATGGCTGAGTTTCCTGAGCTGGCTGGAGGAAGCCAGTGAACAATGACAGATGTACTGCTGGATTCCTGAGCCACGGGCCGAGCAGGGGCTGCTGGGATACCTGGACCACAGTACATGTGTCAATAAGAATATAGAAAGATCAGCTGAATATTTTCCATCTTTATCAACCTATGTTTTTCCGACCTTGTACTTTAATTGACGCTGATGAGGAGGCAGTGCCATGCTTATTAACTGCCACACAGGTGTAGATGCCTGTATCCTGCGGCATTAGATTACAGATCTTCAACACTATATCCCCTGTTTCCCTACACAGAGAAAGAGAGAGAGAATCCTGGCTTGGTAAGCATGGATTTGTCAATGACCAGTGCTTAAATCTAGAAAGCAGAGTGGCCAATAGGCAATTTTATTGCGGTGTTTATATTACATTTTAAAAGTAGAAAGTAAAACATAATATATTAATTTTACATAAATACTTTCTTTAAATGCTAAAACACGTTTCCCCTAGATTTAAAAAAATTAAATCGCAACCATGAAAAAACCTGAAAAGTAAAAAAAAAAAACGCTTACACTTATGAGGTCACATAGGCAGACTTTTTCCATTGAACAAATTCAGGTAAATAAAAGATGTTTTTGAAAGTAAAATATATATTTGATCCTCATTCCTCAAACATTGTATAATACTACTCTGGAATAAATAACAGCAACAGACAAAGTGAATAAAACACTACAGGATTGGACTTTATCTGCAGGACTTCTGCCTTTCTTTTCACTTTCTACACTGGAAATTCATAAAGTGGTGAATCTGTACTGTACCTGATATTGATGGCGAATCTGTTATTGTTGACCAGCAGGCTTTGATCAGGACCTTTCAGTGTTATTGTGGGTTTGGGTCGAGCACAAACTTTACAGCACAGAACCACAGTCTCTCCCAGAGCACACGTCACATCAGCGAGAGGGGTCAGGAACTCCGGGGCCACTTCAATAAAACATTAGACATGATTTAATACACTTCTTCAGTGTGATACAAGAACCTCTGCTTCGTGCCGGGTGCAGATCACACATCAGGGCTTATTTCTGCGATAATAACCTGCTGCCTAAACATGATCCCTTACTAAAAAAAAGACCACACATCTTATTCATATGGACTTTACACAGACCAGTACGCTCTAACACGTCACTCTTTTACAGTATGTACTGACAACAAAATTCTGATGCAAAACAGACAAACAAAAAAATGGCTGCATCTGATATTCAAATAAAACTCACCCTCCTGGATGAAATTAGGGTTCAACAACTGTAACAAAAACAGAAAAGCATTACAGGTGGATCTTTAGACATGAACAGACATTTCAACACATTGGGAAAAGAAGGTAAACGTTGTGTTTTGTGAGCTCAAGCCACCAGAGGGCGATACAGGTATACGAGAAATTCATCTTCACTATGTTTACACTTTCATTACTGTTTACAGTATAAGCATGAACATGTTTTCTGTATGCATACAATATTTGAACAGCCTATACAAAATGAACACCAAACACAAAATTCCCAAAACTTCCTTTCGAATCTAATGAATTAAAAAATATAAAATATCCGAGTCATATTTACACTGTAAAAAGTTGGATCAACTTAAAAAATACTTTAAAAAAATCTTCTTAAAATTTCACTTGAGGTAAAAAATTTAAGTTGAATAAATGTACTTTTTTTAAGGTGTTACCAATTAAAGCAAATTTTTAAGTTGAACCAACTTTTCACTTTTTACAGTGTGGATTTTAATACTGTCTTTCATTGATCATAGTATATAACGTAACACAAGGCCATAACCACATCTTACGTTAACATAACATTAGGGGACACCAAAACATCGAGTGCTATGTACGGTATTTTACAAATATCAGTTTCTAAATTATTGAGGGGACATATCCCACTCAGTGTCTATTAAATTTAATGAGTTTATACATTGCAGTATACTGTTATTTAAAACATACAACTTTCAGTACTGTACTGTTTTCAAAGGAAGAATATGCAGGATTTTAAAGTATGGACATTGGACACATACAAAAATAATCATTTTTATTTGTTACATATGATCCACTAGCAGTGTGTGGTGATAGTTCGAGTTTCTTCACACGTTTAGTGTGATTTTTTAGGCAAAACCCAGAAGCAAGTTAGGATTTTAGCACTTTCATTTTAGCATCATCCTCTGTTTTTATAATTAGGGTTTTGGTTAAACATCTTAAATAACATTTTGGCTTAACACAAGATGCATGAAACGCAAAATTCTTAAAGGTTTAAAGATATTTTTCCTATGTTAGTGTTTTATAAAACTACAGGGCAGCATGCATTACGTGCAGCGTCTCTACCTCCATGCTAGTTTTAGGGTCGAGTTCATCCTCACACTCGGACTCATCTGAGCTGCGAGACTCCTGTGTTTCAGGGTCAAAGAGACACATTAGACATCACAGTACACGATTATTACAGAATAAATCGCTTACATTTCTAGATTCACAGCAACTCATCATTGAGCATTGTTTATTTCCTTAAAGTCAACATGAAATACTAGTTGAGCCAGTTTAAGTTACAAAGCCCTCTAATTTGACCACTTTTATTAAAGTGCTGTTCAATTGTCTCTTATATTACTATTATATATATTCGACTTAGATTTGATCATTTCTGTTGTATAATGCAAGCACTCTTGGTAATTAAGCGCTTATTCTGATATGTTTCATGTTAACTTTAAAGTTTATCCAAAAAACCCATCAAAATTTGAGATAATGAAAAACACACCAAAGATAAGTTGTAAGTATTGTTGCAACTGCATTCCTCTATAATAGTAGATTCTGTTGTAAATTGAATTAAACATGTTCAACAAAAAGTGCACCTTTCACAAAAGAAACATAACTTATAAAAAAAGAGTTGTGTGACTTTTAGTATGAAGTTTCATTGGACAAACCTAAGTGAAGTGAGTGAGAGTGTTTGAAGGGTTTATTTCCACACAGGACTCAAACACTCACTCACTCGCCCACCCTCGTTCTCTTACTCACTTTTACGGTCACCTTGCCGCTGAGAATTTCCTTTGGCTTACGTCCATTCTCAACCTTAACGTCACTTTTAAGGGGTGCGCTCTCCTTCTCGGCACGTTTACGAGCGCGAAGCGTGTTCCACGACAGAGATTTCCTGTTATGTCAAAACATCAACCCGTCAAACCAACAAATTAAATTTTAACTGTAAAGAAAGGAAAATCAAGTTCTCGAGGCTTTGGGGGTTATTTCAGCAGGGAAAAGAGAGTTCCACAAAAAAAAAAAAAAAAACAGGAATATAAACTCAGAAAACATTTTTTATTATTATCTTTATAGCTGGTTAAAAATTGCTACACTAAGAAAATTCCTCATTGCAGTTTAATTTTTAAGTTTAATCAACTTTTTAAATTTTTATATAAAAATATGTAAAATGTAAACTTATGTTTACTTTAACATGAGTTTACAAATTTCATTTAAACTTTCTTGACTAGTTAGGAGTTGCTATAAATTATCAAAAATAAAGGTATATTAGCTTAAGTTATTTTAACTTTATTTTTTATAATTTACAGCAATTCCCCAC